>NC_060179.1:5398053-5415553 GCF_021184085.1 Oncorhynchus gorbuscha | reverse complement strand
CTAATTGACTGACTGGCAGGCTGACTAACTGACTAACTGACTGACTGGCTGGCTGACTAATTGACTGACTGGCTGGCTGACTAACTGACTGACTGGCTGGCTGGCTGGCTGACTGACTGGCTGGCTGACTAATTGAGTGACTGACTGACTGACTGACTAATTGACTGACTGGCTGGCTGGCTGACTAATTGACTGACTGGTTTGGCTGGCTGGCTGACCAACTGACTGACTGGCTGACTGACTGACTGGCTGACCAACTGACTGACTGACTGGCTGGCTGACTGGCTGGCTGACTAATTGACTGACTGACTGGCTGACTAACTGACTAACTGGCTGGCTGACTAATTGACTGACTGGCTGGCTGACTAACTGACTTGCTGGCTGGCTGGCTGGCTGACTTAATGATTGACTGGCTGGCTGGCTGGCTGACTGACTAACTGACTTGGTGGCTGGCTGGCTGACTAAATGACTTGCTGGCTGGCTGGCTGACTAACTGACTATCTGACTGGCTGACTGACTGACTGACTGACTGGCTGACTAACTGACTGGCTGACTGACTGACTGACTAACTGACTGGCTGGCTGGCTGACTGACTGGCTGAATAACTGACTGATTAACTGACTGGCTGACTGACTTACTGGCTGACTGGCTAACTGGCTGGCTGACTAACTGGCTGACTGGCTGACTGGCTACCTGACTGACTGGCTGATTGACGGACTGACTGACTGGCTGACTAACTGACTGACTGATTGGCTGGCTTGCTGACTTAATGATTGACTGGCTGTCTGGCTGTCTGGCTGACTAACTGACTGGCTGACTGAGTGACTGACTAACTGACTGGCTGGCTGGCTGACTGGCTGACTAAATGACTGACTAACTGACTGGCTGACTGACTTACTGGCTGACTGGCTATCTGGCTGGCTGACTAACTGGCTGCCTGGCTGGCTGGCTGGCTGGCTGACTGGCTGACTAACTGACTGACTAACTGACTGGCTGACTGGCTATCTGGCTGGCTGACTAACTGGCTGACGGGCTGACTGGCTACCTGACTGACTGATTGGCGGACTGACTGACTGACTGGCTGACTTACTGACTGACTGATTGGCCGGCTGGCTGACTTAATGATTGACTGGCTGGCTGGCTGACTGACTAACTGACTGGCTGGCTGGCTGACTAACTGACTGACTGGCTGGCTGGCTGACTAACTGACTAACTGACTGGCTGACTAACTGACTGGCTGACTGACTTACTGGCTGACTGGCTATCTGGCTGGCTGACTAACCGGCTGACTGGCTGACTGGCTACCTGACTGACTGGCTGATTGACGGACTGACTGACTGACTGAATAACTGACTGACTGGCTGACTAACTGACTGACTGATTGGCTGGCTGGCTGACTTAATGATTGACTGGCTGACTGACTTACTGGCTGACTGGCTATCTGGCTGGCTGACTGGCTGACTGGCTGACTAACTGGCTGACTAACTGACTGGTTGACTGACTAACTGAGTGGCTGGCTGGCTGGCTGACTAATTGAGTGACTGGCTGGCTGACTAATTGAGTGACTGGCTGGCTGACTAATTGACTGACTGACTGGCTGGCTGGCTGGCTGACTAATTGACTGACTGGCTGGCTGGCTGACTAATAGTGCACTACTTCTGAAAAGGGCTCGTAGGGCTCTGGTTAAAAGTTGTGCACTAAATAGGGAAGAGGTGCCATTTGGGATGCAGTACACAGACCGTACACACTCAGACACACACACACACACAGACCGACAGACAGACAGACAGACAGACGGACGGACTTACGGAGGGAGGAAAATTGAGAGACAATGGAGACGGAGTAGAGTAATAGAAGGAGAGAAGGAGAAAATGGGTAGGCTATATCATCAATACTCTCTAGGAGTAGCCAGTGGGTTTAAAGTAAGAACATAGTGATCAGTTGTAGGTGGGAATGGTGTGTGTGTGTGTGTGTGTGTGTGTGTGTGTGTGTGTGTGTGTGTGTGTGTGTGTGTGTGTGTGTGTGTGTGTGTGTGTGTGTGTGTGTGTGTGTGTGTGTGTGTGTGTGTGTGTGTGTGTGTGTGTGTGTGTGTGTGTGTGTGTGTATGTGTTCCTAGGGCTGTGCCAGAGTGCTCACAGGTTACACAACATTGGCATTAGAAATTGGTGCCCTCACCATCACCCCAGCTTGGATCTATAACACACTGCTGGGAATAATTTATTAGAAATGAAACTAAAGTGGCCGCTTCATTACACACACACACGCACGCACGCACGCACGCACGCACGCACGCACGCACGCACGCACGCACGCACACACACACACACACACACACACACACACACACACACACACACACACACACACACACACACACACACACACCTAATGCAGTTCGTATTTTAAACAGTATGTGGCTGTTGCTGGCCTAATGACGGTGCTGCCACTGTAGTTTTAATAAAATAAGACCTGCTCTTTAATTTAGCCTCCAGTGGACATGGTGAGGACGTGGTGTGTAGAGAGTGGACATGGTGAGGACGTGGTGTGTAGAGAGTGGACGTGTTGAGGACGTGGTGTGTAGAGAGTAGACATGGTGAGGACGTGGTGTGTACAGAGTGGACATGGTGAGGACGTGGTGTGTAGAGAGTGGACATGGTGAGGACGTGGTGTGTAGAGAGTGGACGTGTTGAGGACGTGGTGTGTAGAGAGTAGACATGGTGAGGACGTGGTGTGTACAGAGTGGACATGGTGAGGACGTGGTGTGTAGAGAGTGGACATGTTGAGGACGTGGTGTGTAGAGAGTGGACGTGTTGAGGACGTGGTGTGTAGAGAGTGGACATGTTGAGGACGTGGTGTGTAGAGAGTGGACGTGTTGAGGACGTGGTGTGTAGAGAGTGGACATGGTGAGGACGTGGTGTGTAGAGAGTGGACATGGTGAGGACGTGGTGTGTAGAGAGTGGACATGGTGAGGACGTGGTGTGTACAGAGTGGACATGGTGAGGACGTGGTGTGTAGAGAGTGGACATGGTGAGGACGTGGTGTGTAGAGAGTGGACATGGTGAGGACGTGGTGTGTAGAGAGTGGACGTGTTGAGGACGTGGTGTGTAGAGAGTAGACATGGTGAGGACGTGGTGTGTACAGAGTGGACATGGTGAGGACGTGGTGTGTAGAGAGTGGACATGGTGAGGACGTGGTGTGTAGAGAGTGGACGTGTTGAGGACGTGGTGTGTAGAGAGTAGACATGGTGAGGACGTGGTGTGTACAGAGTGGACATGGTGAGGACGTGGTGTGTAGAGAGTGGACATGTTGAGGACGTGGTGTGTAGAGAGTGGACGTGTTGAGGACGTGGTGTGTAGAGAGTGGACATGTTGAGGACGTGGTGTGTAGAGAGTGGACGTGTTGAGGACGTGGTGTGTAGAGAGTGGACATGGTGAGGACGTGGTGTGTAGAGAGTGGACATGGTGAGGACGTGGTGTGTAGAGAGTGGACATGGTGAGGACGTGGTGTGTAGAGAGTAGACATGGTGAGGACGTGGTGTGTAGAGAGTGGACATGGTGAGGACGTGGTGTGTAGATAGTGGACATGGTGAGGACGTGGTGTGTAGAGAGTGGACATGGTGGGGACGTGGTGTGTAGAGAGTGGACATGTTGAGGGCGTGGTGTGTAGAGAGTGGACATGTTGAGGACGTGGTGTGTAGAGAGTGGACATGGTGAGGACGTGGTGTGTAGAGAGTAGACATGGTGAGGACGTGGTGTGTACAGAGTGGACATGGTGAGGACGTGGTGTGTAGAGAGTGGACATGGTGAGGACGTGGTGTGTAGAGAGTGGACATGTTGAGGACGTGGTGTGTAGAGAGTGGACATGTTGAGGACGTGGTGTGTATAGAGTGGACATGGTGAGGACGTGGTGTGTAGAGAGTAGACATGGTGAGGACGTGGTGTGTAGAGAGTGGACATGTTGAGGACGTGGTGTGTATAGAGTGGACATGGTGAGGACGTGGTGTGTAGAGAGTAGACATGGTGAGGACGTGGTGTGTAGAGAGTGGACATGTTGAGGACGTGGTGTGTAGAGAGTGGACATGTTGAGGACGTGGTGTGTAGAGAGTGGACATGGTGAGGACGTGGTGTGTAGAGAGTAGACATGGTGAGGACGTGGTGTGTACAGAGTGGACATGGTGAGGACGTGGTGTGTAGAGAGTGGACATGGTGAGGACGTGGTGTGTAGAGAGTGGACATGTTGAGGACGTGGTGTGTAGAGAGTGGACATGTTGAGGACGTGGTGTGTATAGAGTGGACATGGTGAGGACGTGGTGTGTAGAGAGTAGACATGGTGAGGACGTGGTGTGTAGAGAGTGGACATGTTGAGGACGTGGTGTGTAGAGAGTGGACATGTTGAGGACGTGGTGTGTAGAGAGTGGACATGGTGAGGACGTGGTGTGTAGAGAGTAGACATGGTGAGGACGTGGTGTGTACAGAGTGGACATGGTGAGGACGTGGTGTGTACAGAGTGGACATGGTGAGGACGTGGTGTGTACAGAGTGGACATGTTGAGGACGTGGTGTGTACAGAGTGGACATGGTGAGGACGTGGTGTGTAGAGAGTGGACATGTTGAGGACGTGGTGTGTAGAGAGTGGACATGGTGAGGACGTGGTGTGTAGAGAGTGGACATGTTGAGGACGTGGTGTGTAGAGAGTGGACATGTTGAGGACGTGGTGTGTATAGAGTGGACATGGTGAGGACGTGGTGTGTAGAGAGTAGACATGGTGAGGACGTGGTGTGTAGAGAGTGGAAATGTTGAGGACGTGGTGTGTATAGAGTGGACATGGTGAGGACGTGGTGTGTAGAGAGTAGACATGGTGAGGACGTGGTGTGTAGAGAGTGGACATGTTGAGGACGTGGTGTGTAGAGAGTGGACATGTTGAGGACGTGGTGTGTAGAGAGTGGACATGGTGAGGACGTGGTGTGTAGAGAGTAGACATGGTGAGGACGTGGTGTGTACAGAGTGGACATGGTGAGGACGTGGTGTGTAGAGAGTGGACATGGTGAGGACGTGGTGTGTAGAGAGTGGACATGTTGAGGACGTGGTGTGTAGAGAGTGGACATGTTGAGGACGTGGTGTGTATAGAGTGGACATGGTGAGGACGTGGTGTGTAGAGAGTAGACATGGTGAGGACGTGGTGTGTAGAGAGTGGACATGTTGAGGACGTGGTGTGTAGAGAGTGGACATGTTGAGGACGTGGTGTGTAGAGAGTGGACATGGTGAGGACGTGGTGTGTAGAGAGTAGACATGGTGAGGACGTGGTGTGTACAGAGTGGACATGGTGAGGACGTGGTGTGTACAGAGTGGACATGGTGAGGACGTGGTGTGTACAGAGTGGACATGTTGAGGACGTGGTGTGTACAGAGTGGACATGGTGAGGACGTGGTGTGTAGAGAGTGGACATGTTGAGGACGTGGTGTGTAGAGAGTGGACATGTTGAGGACGTGGTGTGTAGAGAGTGGACATGTTGAGGACGTGGTGTGTAGAGAGTGGACATGGTGAGGACGTGGTGTGTAGAGAGTGGACATGTTGAGGACGTGGTGTGTAGAGAGTGGACATGGTGAGGACGTGGTGTGTAGAGAGTAGACATGTTGAGGACGTGGTGTGTAGAGAGTGGACATGGTGAGGACGTGGTGTGTACAGAGTGGACATGGTGAGGACGTGGTGTGTACAGAGTGGACATGTTGAGGACGTGGTGTGTAGAGAGTGGACATGGTGAGGACGTGGTGTGTAGAGAGTGGACATGTTGAGGACGTGGTGTGTAGAGAGTGGACATGTTGAGGACGTGGTGTGTAGAGAGTGGACATGTTGAGGACGTGGTGTGTAGAGAGTGGACATGGTGAGGACGTGGTGTGTAGAGAGTGGACATGTTGAGGACGTGGTGTGTATAGAGTGGACATGGTGAGGACGTGGTGTGTAGAGAGTAGACATGGTGAGGACGTGGTGTGTAGAGAGTGGACATGTTGAGGACGTGGTGTGTAGAGAGTGGACATGTTGAGGACGTGGTGTGTAGAGAGTGGACATGGTGAGGACGTGGTGTGTAGAGAGTAGACATGGTGAGGACGTGGTGTGTACAGAGTGGACATGGTGAGGACGTGGTGTGTAGAGAGTGGACATGGTGAGGACGTGGTGTGTAGAGAGTGGACATGTTGAGGACGTGGTGTGTAGAGAGTGGACATGTTGAGGACGTGGTGTGTATAGAGTGGACATGGTGAGGACGTGGTGTGTAGAGAGTAGACATGGTGAGGACGTGGTGTGTAGAGAGTGGACATGTTGAGGACGTGGTGTGTAGAGAGTGGACATGTTGAGGACGTGGTGTGTAGAGAGTGGACATGGTGAGGACGTGGTGTGTAGAGAGTAGACATGGTGAGGACGTGGTGTGTACAGAGTGGACATGGTGAGGACGTGGTGTGTACAGAGTGGACATGGTGAGGACGTGGTGTGTACAGAGTGGACATGTTGAGGACGTGGTGTGTACAGAGTGGACATGGTGAGGACGTGGTGTGTAGAGAGTGGACATGTTGAGGACGTGGTGTGTAGAGAGTGGACATGTTGAGGACGTGGTGTGTAGAGAGTGGACATGTTGAGGACGTGGTGTGTAGAGAGTGGACATGGTGAGGACGTGGTGTGTAGAGAGTGGACATGTTGAGGACGTGGTGTGTAGAGAGTGGACATGGTGAGGACGTGGTGTGTAGAGAGTAGACATGTTGAGGACGTGGTGTGTAGAGAGTGGACATGGTGAGGACGTGGTGTGTACAGAGTGGACATGGTGAGGACGTGGTGTGTACAGAGTGGACATGTTGAGGACGTGGTGTGTAGAGAGTGGACATGGTGAGGACGTGGTGTGTAGAGAGTGGACATGTTGAGGACGTGGTGTGTAGAGAGTGGACATGTTGAGGACGTGGTGTGTAGAGAGTGGACATGTTGAGGACGTGGTGTGTAGAGAGTGGACATGGTGAGGACGTGGTGTGTAGAGAGTGGACATGTTGAGGATGTGGTGTGTAGAGAGTGGACATGGTGAGGACGTGGTGTGTAGAGAGTAGACATGTTGAGGACGTGGTGTGTAGAGAGTGGACATGGTGAGGACGTGGTGTGTAGAGAGTGGACATGGTGAGGACGTGGTGTGTAGAGAGTGGACATGTTGAAGACGTGGTGTGTAGAGAGTGGACATGGTGAGGACGTGGTGTGTACAGAGTGGACATGTTGAGGACGTGGTGTGTAGAGAGTGGACATGGTGAGGACGTGGTGTGTACAGAGTGAACATGTTGAGGACGTGGTGTGTAGAGAGTGGACATGGTGGGGACGTGGTGTTTAAATACAATGTCGTTTAGATTGTTTAAGTTGTTTGGAGGTGGTGAATATATTTCTTCCCTCTACTGTGTATCCTCCATTAGTCAGCACTTCTACAGTGCTGCTCCGTTCAGCCATCAGTTGTCCCTCCACTACCACCCCATTCAGCCATCAGTTGTCCCTCCACTACCACCCCGTTCAGCCATCAGTTGTCCCTCCACTACCACCCCGTTCAGCCATCAGTTGTCCCTCCACTACCACCCCGTTCATCCCTCCACTACCACCCCGTTCAGCCATCAGTTGTCCCTCCACTACCACCCCATTCAGCCATCAGTTGTCCCTCCACTATCACCCCGTTCAGCCATCAGTTATCCCTCCACTACCACCCCATTCAGACATCAGTTGTCCCTCCACTACCACCCCATTCAGCCATAATGTGTCCCTCCACTACCACCCCATTCAGCCATCACTTGTCCCTCCACTACCACCCCATTCAGCCATCATGTGTCCCTCCACTACCACCCCATTCAGCCATCATGTGTCCCTCCACTACCACCCCATTCAGCCATCAGTTATCCCTCCACTACCACCCCATTCAGCCATCATGTGTCCCTCCACTACCACCCCATTCAGCCATCAGTTGTCCCTCCACTACCACCCCATTCAGCCATCAGTTGTCCCTCCACTACCACCCCATTCAGCCATCATGTGTCCCTCCACTACCACCCCATTCAGCCATCATGTGTCCCTCCACTACCACCCCATTCAGCCATCAGTTGTCCCTCCACTACCACCCCATTCAGCCATCAGTTGTCCCTCCACTACCACCCCTTTCAGCCATCAGTTGTCCCTCCACTACCACCCCATTCAGCCATCAGTTGTCCCTCCACTACCACCCCATTCAGCCATCAGTTATCCCTCCACTACCACCCCATTCAGCCATCAGTTGTCCCTCCACTACCACCCCTTTCAGCCATCAGTTGTCCCTCCACTACCACCCTGTCCATCCCTCCACTACCACCCCGTTCAGCCATCAGTTGTCCCTCCACTACCACCCCATTCAGCCATCAGTTGTCCCTCCACTATCACCCCGTTCAGCCATCAGTTGTCCCTCCACTACCACCCCATTCAGCCATCAGTTATCCCTCCACTACCACCCCATTCAGCCATCAGTTGTCCCTCCACTACCACCCCGTTCAGCCATCACTTGTCCCTCCACTACCACCCCGTTCAGCCATCAGTTGTCCCTCCACTACCACCCCATTCAGCCATCACTTGTCCCTACACTACCACCCCATTCAGCCATCAGTTGTCCCTCCACTACCACCCCGTTCAGCCATCAGTTGTCCCTCCACTACCACCCCATTCAGCCATCAGTTATCCCTCCACTACCAACCCATTCAGCCATCAGTTATCCCTCCACTACCACCCCATTCAGCCATCAGTTGTCCCTCCACTACCACCCCATTCAGCCATCAGTTGTCCCTCCACTACCACCCCGTTCAGCCATCAGTTGTCCCTCCACTACCACCCCGTTCAGCCATCAGTTGTCCCTCCACTACCACCCCGTTCATCCCTCCACTACCACCCCATTCAGCCATCAGTTATCCCTCCACTACCACCCCATTCAGACATCAGTTGTCCCTCCACTACCACCCCATTCAGCCATCATGTGTCCCTCCACTACCACCCCATTCAGCCATCACTTGTCCCTCCACTACCACCCCATTCAGCCATCATGTGTCCCTCCACTACCACCCCATTCAGACATCATGTGTCCCTCCACTACCACCCCATTCAGCCATCAGTTATCCATCCACTACCACCCCATTCAGCCATCATGTGTCCCTCCACTACCACCCCATTCAGCCATCAGTTGTCCCTCCACTACCACCCCATTCAGCCATCATGTGTCCCTCCACTACCACCCCATTCAGCCATCATGTGTCCCTCCACTACCACCCCATTCAGCCATCAGTTGTTCCTCCACTACCACCCGTTCAGCCATCAGGTGTCCCTCCACTACCACCCCATTCAGCCATCAGTTGTCCCTCCACTACCACCCCTTTCAGCCATCAGTTGTCCCTCCACTACCACCCCATTCAGCCATCAGTTGTCCCTCCACTACCACCCCATTCAGCCATCAGTTATCCCTCCACTACCACCCCATTCAGCCATCAGTTGTCCCTCCACTACCACCCCTTTCAGCCATCAGTTGTCCCTCCACTACCACCCTGTCCATCCCTCCACTACCACCCCGTTCAGCCATCATGTGTCCCTCCACTACCACCCCATTCAGCCATCAGTTGTCCCTCCACTACCACCCCATTCAGCCATCATGTGTCCCTCCACTACCACCCCATTCAGCCATCATGTGTCCCTCCACTACCACCCCATTCAGCCATCAGTTGTTCCTCCACTACCACCCGTTCAGCCATCAGGTGTCCCTCCACTACCACCCCATTCAGCCATCAGTTGTCCCTCCACTACCACCCCTTTCAGCCATCAGTTGTCCCTCCACTACCACCCCATTCAGCCATCAGTTGTCCCTCCACTACCACCCCATTCAGCCATCAGTTATCCCTCCACTACCACCCCATTCAGCCATCAGTTGTCCCTCCACTACCACCCCTTTCAGCCATCAGTTGTCCCTCCACTACCACCCTATCCATCCCTCCACTACCACCCCGTTCAGCCATCAGTTGTCCCTCCACTACCACCCCTTTCAGCCATCAGTTGTCCCTCCACTACCACCCTGTCCATCCCTCCACTACCACCCCGTTCAGCCATCAGTTGTCCCTCCACTACCACCCCATTCAGCCATCAGTTGTCCCTCCACTACCACCCCGTTCAGCCATCAGTTGTCCCTCCACTACCACCCCATTCAGCCATCAGTTATCCCTCCACTACCACCCCGTTCAGCCATCAGTTGTCCCTCCACTACCACCCCGTTCAGCCATCACTTGTCCCTCCACTACCACCCCGTTCAGCCATCAGTTGTCCCTCCACTACCACCCCATTCAGCCATCAATTGTCCCTACACTACCACCCCATTCAGCCATCAGTTGTCCCTCCACTACCACCCCGTTCAGCCATCAGTTGTCCCTCCACTACCACCCCATTCAGCCATCAGTTATCCCTCCACTACCACCCCATTCAGCCATCAGTTATCCCTCCACTACCACCCCATTCAGCCATCAGTTGTCCCTCCACTACCACCCCATTCAGCCATCAGTTGTCCCTCCACTACCACCCCATTCAGCCATCACTTGTCCCTCTACTACCACCCCGTTCAGCCATCAGTTGTCCCTCCACTACCACCCCATTCAGCCATCACTTGTCCCTACACTACCACCCCATTCAGCCATCAGTTGTCCCTACACTACCACCCCGTTCAGCCATCAGTTGTCCCTCCACTACCACCCCATTCAGCCATCAGTTGTCCCTCCACTACCGCCCCATTCATCCATCCACTACCACCCCGTTCAGCCATCAGTTATCCCTCCACTACCACCCCATTCAGCCATCAGTTGTCCCTCCATTACCACCCCGTTCAGCCATCAGTTGTCCCTCCACTATCACCCCATTCAGCCATCATGTGTCCCTCCACTACCACCCCATTCAGCCATCAGTTGTCCCTCCACTACCACCCCATTCAGCCATCAGTTGTCCCTCCACTACCACCCCGTTCAGCCATCAGTTGTCCCTCCACTACCACCCCGTTCAGCCATCAGTTATCCCTCCACTACCACCCCGTTCAGCCATCTGTTGTCCCTCCACTACCACCCCATTCAGCCATCAGTTGTCCCTCTACTACCACCCCATTCAGCCATCAGTTATCCCTCCACTACCGCCCTGTTCATCCCTCCACTACCACCCCATTCAGCCATCAGTTGTCCCTCCACTACCACCCCTTTCAGCCATCAGTTGTCCCTCCACTACCACCCCATTCAGCCATCAGTTGTCCCTCCACTACCACCCCATTCAGCCATCAGTTATCCCTCCACTACCACCCCATTCAGCCATCAGTTTTCCCTCCACTACCACCCCTTTCAGCCATCAGTTGTCCCTCCACTACCACCCTGTCCATCCCTCCACTACCACCCCGTTCAGCCATCAGTTGTCCCTCCACTACCACCCCATTCAGCCATCAGTTATCCCTCCACTACCACCCCATTCAGCCATCAGTTGTCCCTCCACTACCACCCCTTTCAGCCATCAGTTGTCCCTCCACTACCACCCTGTCCATCCCTCCACTACCACCCCGTTCAGCCATCAGTTGTCCCTCCACTACCACCCCTTTCAGCCATCAGTTGTCCCTCCACTACCACCCTGTCCATCCCTCCACTACCACCCCGTTCAGCCATCAGTTGTCCCTCCACTACCACCCCATTCAGCCATCAGTTGTCCCTCCACTACCACCCCGTTCAGCCATCAGTTGTCCCTCCACTACCACCCCATTCAGCCATCAGTTATCCCTCCACTACCACCCCGTTCAGCCATCAGTTGTCCCTCCACTACCACCCCGTTCAGCCATCACTTGTCCCTCCACTACCACCCCGTTCAGCCATCACTTGTCCCTACACTACCACCCCATTCAGCCATCAGTTGTCCCTCCACTACCACCCCGTTCAGCCATCAGTTGTCCCTCCACTACCACCCCATTCAGCCATCAGTTATCCCTCCACTACCACCCCATTCAGCCATCAGTTATCCCTCCACTACCACCCCATTCAGCCATCAGTTGTCCCTCCACTACCACCCCATTCAGCCATCAGTTGTCCCTCCACTACCACCCCATTCAGCCATCACTTGTCCCTCTACTACCACCCCATTCAGCCATCAGTTGTCCCTCCACTACCACCCCATTCAGCCATCACTTGTTCCTACACTACCACCCCATTCAGCCATCAGTTGTCCCTACACTACCACCCCGTTCAGCCATCAGTTGTCCCTCCATTACCACCCCGTTCAGCCATCAGTTGTCCCTCCACTACCACCCCATTCAGCCATCAGTTGTCCCTCCACTACCGCCCCATTCATCCATCCACTACCACCCCGTTCAGCCATCAGTTATCCCTCCACTACCACCCCATTCAGCCATCAGTTGTCCCTCCATTACCACCCCGTTCAGCCATCAGTTGTCCCTCCACTATCACCCCATTCAGCCATCATGTGTCCCTCCACTACCACCCCATTCAGCCATCAGTTGTCCCTCCACTACCACCCCATTCAGCCATTAGTTGTCCCTCCACTACCACCCCGTTCAGCCATCAGTTGTCCCTCCACTACCACCCCGTTCAGCCATCAGTTATCCCTCCACTACCACCCCGTTCAGCCATCTGTTGTCCCTCCACTACCACCCCATTCAGCCATCAGTTGTCCCTCTACTACCACCCCATTCAGCCATCAGTTATCCCTCCACTACCACCCTGTTCATCCCTCCACTACCACCCCATTCAGCCATCAGTTGTCCCTCCACTACCACCCCATTCAGCCATCAGTTGTCCCTCCACTACCACCCCATTCAGCCATCAGTTATCCCTCCACTACCACCCCATTCAGCCATCAGTTGTCCCTCCACTACCACCCCTTTCAGCCATCAGTTGTCCCTCCACTACCACCCTGTCCATCCCTCCACTACCACCCCGTTCAGCCATCAGTTGTCCCTCCATTACCACCCCGTTCAGCCATCAGTTGTCCCTCCACTACCACCCCATTCAGCCATCAGTTGTCCCTCCACTACCGCCCCATTCATCCATCCACTACCACCCCGTTCAGCCATCAGTTATCCCTCCATTACCACCCCATTCAGCCATCAGTTGTCCCTCCATTACCACCCCGTTCAGCCATCAGTTGTCCCTCCACTATCACCCCATTCAGCCATCATGTGTCCCTCCACTACCACCCCATTCAGCCATCAGTTGTCCCTCCACTACCACCCCATTCAGCCATCAGTTGTCCCTCCACTACCACCCCGTTCAGCCATCAGTTGTCCCTCCACTACCACCCCGTTCAGCCATCAGTTATCCCTCCACTACCACCCCGTTCAGCCATCTGTTGTCCCTCCACTACCACCCCATTCAGCCATCAGTTGTCCCTCTACTACCACCCCATTCAGCCATCGGTTATCCCTCCACTACCACCCTGTTCATCCCTCCACTACCACCCCATTCAGCCATCAGTTGTCCCTCCACTACCACCCCTTTCAGCCATCAGTTGTCCCTCCACTACCACCCCATTCAGCCATCAGTTGTCCCTCCACTACCACCCCATTCAGCCATCAGTTATCCCTCCACTACCACCCCATTCAGCCATCAGTTGTCCCTCCACTACCACCCCTTTCAGCCATCAGTTGTCCCTCCACTACCACCCTGTCCATCCCTCCACTACCACCCCGTTCAGCCATCAGTTGTCCCTCCACTACCACCCCATTCAGCCATCAGTTGTCCCTCCACTACCACCCCGTTCAGCCATCAGTTGTCCCTCCACTACCACCCCATTCAGCCATCAGTTATCCCTCCACTACCACCCCATTCAGCCATCAGTTGTCCCTCCACTACCACCCCATTCAGCCATCAGTTGTCCCTCCATTACCACCCCGTTCAGCCATCACTTGTCCCTCCACTACCACCCCGTTCAGCCATCAGTTGTCCCTCCACTACCACCCCATTCAGCCATCACTTGTCCCTACACTACCATCCCATTCAGCCATCAGTTGTCCCTCCACTACCACCCCGTTCAGCCATCAGTTGTCCCTCCACTACCACCTCATTCAGCCATCAGTTATCCCTCCACTACCACCCCATTCAGCCATCAGTTATCCCTCCACTACCACCCCATTCAGCCATCAGTTGTCCCTCCACTACCACCTCATTCAGCCATCAGTTGTCCCTCCACTACCACCCCATTCAGCCATCACTTGTCCCTCTACTACCACCCCATTCAGCCATCAGTTGTCCCTCCACTACCACCCCATTCAGCCATCACTTGTCCCTACACTACCACCCCATTCAGCCATCAGTTGTCCCTACACTACCACCCCGTTCAGCCATCAGTTGTCCCTCCATTACCACCCCGTTCAGCCATCAGTTGTCCCTCCACTACCACCCCATTCAGCCATCAGTTGTCCCTCCACTACCGCCCCATTCATCCATCCACTACCACCCCGTTCAGCCATCAGTTATCCCTCCACTACCACCCCATTCAGCCATCAGTTGTCCCTCCATTACCACCCCGTTCAGCCATCAGTTGTCCCTCCTCTATCACCCCATTCAGCCATCATGTGTCCCTCCACTACCACCCCATTCAGCCATCAGTTGTCCCTCCACTACCACCCCATTCAGCCATCAGTTGTCCCTCCACTACCACCCCGTTCAGCCATCAGTTGTCCCTCCACTACCACCCCGTTCAGCCATCAGTTATCCCTCCACTACCACCCCGTTCAGCCATCTGTTGTCCCTCCACTACCACCCCATTCAGCCATCAGTTGTCCCTCCACTACCACCCCATTCAGCCATCAGTTATCCCTCCACTACCGCCCTGTTCATCCCTCCACTACCACCCCATTCAGCCATCAGTTATCCCTCCACTACCGCCCTGTTCATCCCTCCACTACCACCCCATTCAGACATCAGTTATCCCTCCACTACCACCCCATTCAGCCATCAGTTATCCCTCCACTACCACCCCATTCAGCCATTAGCCACACCAAGGGAGCTGTGAAACACATCAGAAGTTCACAAGTGATGAACATTACAAATGACACTTTTACTGCCCCTCATATTCATTAGTGTTCATTAGTGTTTCAATCGTTTACTTTTTGAAGTTTTCATTTTGTACCAAGGGATGATCTCATAATATATTTCTGCATCTTTTAAATTGGAATTGTAAAACTTTCCTCTCCAGGAGTTTCTGCCAAGTTAAATATGGATTTATGAAATCAAGCTCATGCGAGACCAATTGAGAATGAACTGTGGTTCAGAATGTATTGCCTAGTCCTTTATTTAACTAGGCAAGTCAGTTAAGAACAAATTCTTTTTTTACAATGATGGCCTAGGAACAGTGGGTAAACTGCCTTGTTCAGGGGCAGATCGACAGACGGGGATTCAATCTTGCAAACTTTTGGTTACGAGTCCAACACTCTAACCACTAGGCTACCTGCTGCCCAAATGCAAAGATGCAATGGTCATCATTTAAATAAATAGTTAACCTAACCTAAGAGTAATATTTTTAACTAAATAGTTAACCTAACCTAAGAGGTAGTTAATTACAGTATGTAGTAGATTGTACAGTTAGACTGCAACCCCAATATTTATTTTAATTTTTTAAAAACAGAAAAGTGATGTGTATTCATTCATCACCCCCTTTGCTAAATAATAATAATAATAATAATAATAATAATAATAATAATAATAATAATAATAATAATAAATAAGGTGCAACCATTTACTGTTCGTCGTATAAATTGGACCAAGGGGCAGCGTGGTATGCGTACATTCTTTATTATTATAAGAATGAAGACTGAACAAACTGACCAAAATAACAAAATGACACGTGACGCTATACAAATGAGTGCTGACAGGCAACTACACATAGACAAGAACCCACGAACACAAAAGGGAAAATGGCTACCTAAATATGATCCCCAATCAGAGACAACGATAAACAGCTGCCTCTGATTGGGAACCATATCAGGCCACCATAGACGTACAAATTACCTAGACCTACAAAACCCCTAGACATACAAAAACCCTAGACAATACAAAAACTAGCATACCCACCCTCGTCACACCCTGACCCAACCAAAATATAAAGAAAACAGAGATATTTAAGGTCAGAACATGACCACTACCTTCAGAAGTCACATAATTATTTAAATAAAGTCCACCTGTGTGCAATCTAATTGTCACATGATCTGTCACATGATCTCAGTGTATATACACCTGTTCTGAAAGGCCCCAGAGACTGCAACACCATCAAGCAAGCAGCACCATGAAGTCCAAGGAGCTCTCCAAACAGGTCAGTGCCAAAGTTGTAGAGAAGAACAGATCATATCCAGAACTTTGAACATCCCACAGAGCACCATTAAATCCGTTAATTAAAAAAATTGAAAGAATTTGGCACAAACCTGCCAAGAGAGGGCCGCCCACCAAAACTCACGCACCAGGCAAGGAGGGAATTAATCAGAGAGGCAACAGAGAGACCAAAGATAACCCTGAAGGAGTTGCAAAAGCTCCACAGCGGAGATTGGAGTATCTGTCCATAGGACCACTTTAAGCCGTGCACTCCACAGAGCTGGGCTTTACGGAAGAGTGGCCAGAAAAAAAACATTGCTTACAGAAAGAAATAAGCAAACCCGTTTGGTGTTCGCCAAAAGGCATGTGGGAGACTCCAAACATATGGAGGAATGATGATCAGATGAGCCTAAAAATGTGGGAGACTCCAAACATGGAAGAAGGTACTCTGGTCAGATGAGACTAAAAATTAGCTTTTTGGCCATCAAGGAAAACGCTATGTCTGGCGAAACCCAACACCTCTCATCACCCCGAGAAGATCATCCCCACAGTGAAGCACGGTCCTTGTCGATGAAAAACATCCCCACAACATGATGCTGCCACCACCGTGCTTCACTGTGGGAATGTTTTTCATTGACGGGGACTGGGAAACTGGTCAGAATTGAAGGAGTGATGGAAACAGGGAAAGTGTTAAGCGGAACCTGTTTCAGTCTTCCAAGGATTTGAGACTGGGACGGAAGTTCTCCTTCCAGCAGGACAATGACCCTAAGCATAATGCTAAAGCAACACCTCAGTGGTTTCAGGGGAACATTTCAACGTCTTGGAATGGCCTAGTCAAAGCTCAGACCTCAATCCAATTGAGAATCTGTGGTATGACTTAAAGATTGCTGTACACCAGCGGAACCCATTCAACTTGAAGGAGCTAGAGCAGTTGTGTCTTGAAGAATGGGCAAAAATCCCAGTGACTAGATGTGCCAAGCTTATGGAGACATACCCCCAAGAGACTTGCAGCTGTAATTGCTGCAAAGATGGTTCTACAAAATATTGACTTTGAGGAGGTTATGCACTCTCATGTTTGTTATTTTTGTCTAATTTCTTGTTTGTTTCACACAGAAATGTATTCTACATCTTCAAAGTAGTAGGCATGTTGTGT
>NC_060179.1:5390553-5393053 GCF_021184085.1 Oncorhynchus gorbuscha | reverse complement strand
GCCTATGTTCATATTTCCATGAAAGCTGTACACCACCAGGGTACAAAGATTGCCTAAGGGTCATTTTTACACACCACAAAAACCACAAAAACCACACACACATACACACAATGAGAACTTGATCATGTATGCTACTGATTGAACAAGTCTATACAGGGAAGCCGACCAGTGGAGGCCCGGAGTAGAACCAGGGGTTGTGACAGATGGACTGAGGGGGCACAATGTCACTTGTGAAAATGTCTTCACCTCTTATGAACTCAGCTCCTGAAGAGGAAGTTCACCATGGTTGGCACAGTTACAAAGGACAAGCCTGAGCTCCCCCCTCCACTCCTCGCAACAAGGGAAAGAGAGGCCTTCTCATCAAAGTTTGCCTTCACCCACACCACCACTCTAGTTTCTTTACCTCCCAAAGAGGAACAAGAATGTTGTTCTCCTGAGCACACTGCACAAAACAGCTGAGATCAGTGACCGTGAGGACAGGAAGCCAGCCATCATCCCGGACTACAACCACAACAAAGGAGACATTGACAACCTGGAAAAGGTCATTGGAACTTACAGCTGCAGGAGGACGACTGCCTGCTGACCCCTGGTCATCTACCATAACATCATTGATGTGTCCTCATACCAACCCTACCTGGATGCCTGATAAGCGGAACAAGAGGAGGGTGTTCCTGGAGCAGCTGGGAAAGGCACTTGTAAACCCACACATTCATAGAAGGGAGCGCCTCCCCCGCACAGCAGCCTCTGCAGCGCTTGTGAAAGCTGTTCAGGGGGCTGAATCTTGTCCTGTTCCACCTGAGGCTGCAGCTGAGGCAGGCAAGAGGAGGAGATGCCAATCCTGACCCCCAAAGAAGGACTGTAAAAACAAGTACTGTGTGCTGCACATGTGAGAAATACATCTGCAAAGTCCATGCAAACACACTTGCATACTGTCCTACATGTGCTAATTAGAGTTACTTGATTTACGTTCTTCGTGTTTTTGTTTTGTATCTATTATCCTTTTTTATTCTTAGTTATTGTAGCTGTTTATACACCTTGTGGAGAAATGGTTTAAAAGAAGACTAGTTGTTTTTTTTGTGTGTATTTTTCACCCCTTTTTTCTCCCCAATGTCATGCACTTGGTAGTTTCATTTCAAAGATGATGGTACGAAAAAAATACTAAAAAGCGTTTTCTTTGTATTATCTTTTACCAGATCTAGTGTGTAATATTCTCCTACATTAATTTCTCATTTCCACAAACTTCAAAGTGTTTCCTTTCAAATGGTATCAAGAATATACATATCCTTGTTTCAGGTCCTGAGCTACAGACAGTTGGATTTGAGGTATTTCAAACTGTCTTGATCATTAGAGTAACATGCACTCTGCATGGCTGTGGGCAGAAATAAAAGTACCATCTGATGTACACTTTAGAAAATGACACTATTTGTAATTCAAATTGTAATAATATCGTGAACATTGGAGTTAAATTCTTAGCTATAGCAAAAAACCTTACAATTACAGGTATGTTTTTTTTGTTATAACTGAATATACAATTGACTAGATTACAAAGGTACGATAACTACATTTGAAGTCTTCATCATTCACGTAGAAATTGAACTGGTGAACACGTCAGCTTTATCTACAGCTTCCGTAGCTTGTGCTTTGTGAGTTTGCTGCATTTATTACGAAATCACGTTTCACTGACAAATTCATTGAGATATCGTCTCCGCTCTCCACTATGAAAATACCTTCCATATCGACTGGTCAAACAGTTTGCGACAAGTCTCACAGAGTAGCCTACAGTCTACATTTTGATAGCTTTCGATCTATTGGTCCATGTGAAGTGTTCTCTTTCCAGGTTGCATGTTTGATAGTTTATAAAACGTTTCCTCTATGAACGGAACAAAATAAATATCTCTATGGAAACTGAAATGACTGGAAGGAGTTGACATTATTTCTTAACTTGAACTAAAGTTTTCATGAGGGAAGACGTGGTACACCGTAATTAAATGAGAGAACTGTTAAAGTTGACAGTTTCAGGCTTGATCAGGCAGTCAAATGTTCGGTAAAATAACATACAAATATTTTGTAAAATATAATAAAAATATTTAGTAAAGTAAATTCCAAATATTTAGTCAAATAAATTCCAAATACTTAGTCAAATAAAATATGAATGTTTAGTAAAATAACGTACAAATATTTAGTAAAATAAAATTTTACTATTTAGTAAAATAACATACAAATATTTAGTAAAATAACATACAAATATTTAGTAAAATAAAAAACAAATATTTAGTCAAATAAAATACAAATATTTAGTCAAATAAAATATTAATATTTAGTAAAATAACGTAAAAATATTTAGTAAAATAAAATATTATTTCTAGTCAAATAACATACAAACATTCAGTAAAATAACATACAGATATGATACCTGTGTTTCTGAATAACTTTTTATCATATTATTGAATTTAGATTAGATTATTAAATATTATTATGTTATTGTTATTATATTATTGTT
>NC_060179.1:5308053-5385553 GCF_021184085.1 Oncorhynchus gorbuscha | reverse complement strand
GGTGAGAGAGAGAGAGAGAAATGAAGAGCGAGAGGATGGAGAGATAGAGAGAGAGGATGGAGAGAGAGAGAGGATGGAGAGAGAGAGGATGGAGAGAGAGAGGGTGGTGAGAGAGATAGAGAGAGAGAGAGAGAGAGAGAGAGAGAGAGAGAGAGAGAGAGAGAGAGAGAGAGAGAGAGAGAGAGAGAGAGAGAGAGAGAGAGAGAGAGAGAGAGAGAGAAATGGAGAGTGAGAGGATGGAGAGACAGAGAGAGAGGATGGAGAGAGAAAGAGAGAGAGAGAGGATGGAGAGACAGAGAGAGAGGATGGAGAGAGAGGGGGGATGGAGAGAGAGAGAGAGAGAGGATGAAGAGACAGAGAGAGGATGAAGAGAGAGAGAGAGAGAGGATGGAGAGAGACCTGCTAATCTTCCTTTTCCTTGAGAGGGTTCCTTCATTTCTCTGCTCCATCTGTTGAAATGAGAAAGTGCAGCGATAATGGTCCACAACCAGATTAAATTAATCAGGTTTGTCCATTTCACCGCTGCAGGTCCCACACAGATGATTGCAATTCTCCCTGTCAAGCCATTAGTGTGAGATCTATTTAGCGTCTGATAACATTAACGTGGAACTTAATGTAAATGTCACAATACAAAATAACACCTCTCCACCAGGTATGTTTGAGAAGGGGTGCAGGAAGCCCCGAAGTGCAACGATCCACGATAAACACCTCCTGTTACCATTATTAAACTTCAAACAAACCAGGGTGCTATTTGATTAGGCTGAACTCTGTGATCAATAAATCCTGTTTAATGTGTGTGTGAGAGAGAGAGGAGAGAGAGAGAAGATAGAGATGGAGAGAGAGAGAGACAGAGAGAGAGACCACTCTGTACTGTGTCTGTCTGTCTGCGTGCCTGGACTGTAAAGTAATACAACACCTTCCATAGCGGTATCACTTATAATATGGACCTGATAGTGTCTCATTACTTTAAATCAGAGCCCCATAGGCCTTCTCTCCCCATGGGCCCTCTCTCCCCATGGGCCCTCTCTCCCCATGGGCCCTCTCTCCCCATGGGCCCTCTCTCCCCATGGGCCCTGTCTCCCCATGGGCCCTCTCTCTCCATGGGCCCTGTCTCCCCATTAGCCCTCTCTAACCAAAGGGCCCTCTCTCCCCATGGGCCCTGTCTCTCCTTGGGCCCTCTCTCTCCATGGGCCCTCTCTCCCAATGGGCACTCTCTCCCCATGGGCCCTCTCTCCTCATGGGCCCTGTCTCCACATGGGCCCTGTCTCCCCATGGGGCCTCTCTCTCCATGGACCCTCTCTCCCCAAAGGCCCTCTCTCCCCATGGGCCCTGTCTCCAGATGGGCCCTCTCTCCACATGCGCCCTGTCTAACCAAAGAGCCCTCTCTCCCCATGGGCCCTGTCTCTCCATGGGCCCTCTCTCTCCATGGGCCCTGTCTCCAGATGGGCCCTCTCTCCACATGGGCCCTGTCTAACCAAAGAGCCCTCTCTCCCCATGGGCCCTCTCTCCCCATGGGCCCTCTCTCCCATGAGCCCTCTCTCCCCATGGACCCTCTCTCCCCATGGGCCCTCTCTCTCCATGGGCCCTCTCTCCCCATGGGCCATTTCTCCCCATGGGCCTTCTCTCTCCATGGACCCTCTCTCCCCATGGGCCCTCTCTCCCCATGGGCCCTGTCTCCGCATGGGCCCTCTCTCCCCATGGGCCCTCTCTCCCCATGGGCCATTTCTCCCCATGGGCCTTCTCTCTCCATGGACCCTCTCTCCCCATGGGCCCTCTCTCCCCATGGGCCCTGTCTCCGCATGGGCCCTCTCTCCCCATGGGCCCTCTCTCCCCATGGGCCCTCTCTCCCCATGGGCCTTCTCTCTCCATGGACCCTCTCTCCCCATGGGCCCTCTCTCCCCATGGGCCCTGTCTCTCCATGGGCCCTCTCTCCCCATGGGCCCTCTCTCTCCATGGGCCCTCTCTCCCCATGGGCCATTTCTCCCCATGGGCCTTCTCTCTCCATGGACCCTCTCTCCCCATGGGCCCTCTCTCCCCAAGGGCCCTGTCTCCACATGGGCCCTCTCTCCCCATGGGCCCTCTCTCTCCATGGGCCATTTCTCCCCATGGGCCATTTCTCCCCATGGGCCTTCTCTCTCCATGGACCCTCTCTCCCCATGGGCCCTCTCTCCCCATGGGCCCTGTCTCCACATGGGCCCTCTCTCCCCATGGGCCCTCTCTCCCCATTGGCCCTCTCTCCCCATGGGCCTTCTCTCTCCATGGACCCTCTCTCCCCATGGGCCCTCTCTCCCCATGGGCCCTGTCTCTCCATGGGCCCTCTCTCCCCATGGGCCCTGTCTCCACATGGGCCCTGTTTCCCCATGGGCCCTCTCTCCCCATGGACCCTGTCTAACCAAAGAGCCCTCTCTCCCCATGGGCCCTGTTTCCCCATGGGCCCTCTCTCCCCATGGGCCCTGTTTCCCCATGGGCCCTCTCTCCCCATGGGCCCTGTCTCCCCATGGGCCCTCTCTCCACATGGGCCCTCTCTCCGCATGGGCCCTCTCCCCCCATGGGCCCTTTCTCCCCATGGGCCCTGTCTCCCCATAGGCCCTCTCTCCCCATGGGCCTTCTCTCTACATGGACCTTCTCTCCCCATAGGCCCTCTCTCCCCATGGTCCTTCTCTCTACATGGGCCCTGTCTCCCCATAGGCCCTCTCTCCCCATGGGCCTTCTCTCTACATGGACCTTCTCTCCCCATAGGCCCTCTCTCCCCAAAGGCCCTGTCTCCACATGGGCCCTGTCTCCCCAAAGGCCCTCTCTCCCCGTGGGCCCTCTCTCCACATGGGCCCTGTCTCCCCATGAGCCCTCTCTAACCAAAGGGCCCTCTCTCCCCATGGGCCCTGTCTCTCCTTGGGCCCTCTCTCCCCATGGGCCCTCTCTCCCCATGGGCCCTGTCTCCACATGGGCCCTGTCTCCCCAAAGGCCCTCTCTCCCCATGGGCCCTCTCTCCACATGGGCCCTGTCTCCCCATGAGCCCTCTCTAACCAAAGGGTCCTCTCTCCCCATGGGCCCTGTCTCTCCTTGGGCCCTCTCTCCCCATGGGCCCTCTCTCCCCATGGGCCCTGTCTCCCCATGGGCCCTGTCTCCGCATGGGCCCTATCTCCCCATGGGCCCTCTCTCCCCAAAGGCCCTCTCTCCCCATGGGCCCTGTCTCCCCATGGGCCCTGTCTCCGCATGGGTCCTGTCTCCACATGGGCCCTCTCTCC
Organism: Oncorhynchus gorbuscha; assembly: GCF_021184085.1. Taxonomy (NCBI): domain Eukaryota; kingdom Metazoa; phylum Chordata; class Actinopteri; order Salmoniformes; family Salmonidae; genus Oncorhynchus; species Oncorhynchus gorbuscha. The sequence goes on along the minus strand of NC_060179.1, from coordinate 5,382,308 downwards.
CCATGGACCCTGTCTAACCAAAGAGCCCTCTCTCCCCATGGGCCCTGTCTCCACATGGGCCCTGTTTACACATGGGCCCTGTTTCCCCATGGGCCCTCTCTCCCCATGGGCACTCTCTCCCCATGGGCACTCTCTCTCCTTGGGCCCTCTCTCCCCATGGGCCCTCTCTCCCCATGGTCCCTGTCTCCGCATGGGCCCTATATCCCCATGGGCCCTCTCTCCCCAAAGGCCCTCTCTCCCCATGGGTCCTGTCTCCACATGGGCCCTCTCTCCCCATGGACCCTGTCTAACCAAAGAGCCCTCTCTCCCCATGGGCCCTGTCTCCACATGGGCCCTGTTTACACATGGGCCCTGTTTCCCCATGGGCCCTCTCTCCCCATGGGCCCTCTCTCCCCATGGGGCCTGTCTCCCCATGGGCCCTGTCTCCCCATGGGCCCTCTCTCCCCATGGGCCCTGTCTCCCCATGGGCCCTCTCTCCCCATGGGCCCTGTCTCCCCATGGGCCCTGTCTCCCCATGGGCCCTCTCTCCCCATGGGCCCTCTCTCCCCATGGGCCCTCTCTCCCCATGGGCCCTGTCTCCCCATGGGCCCTCTCTCCCCATGGGGCCTCTCTCCTAATGGACTCTAGTCAAAAGTTGTCTACACTAGGCTCAGTGTTACCGGTGTCCTGGTCAGTAAGAGAGAGAGAGGGGAGCATTGAGACTCCTGTGTTGTCTACACTAGGCTCAGTGTTACCGGTGTCCTGGTCAGTAAGAGAGAGAGAGGGGAGCATTGAGACTCCTGTGTTCTCTACACTAGGCTCAGTGTTATCGGTGTCCTGGTCAGTAAGAGAGAGAGAGAGGAGCATTGAGACTTGAAAGAATTTCATTAATTTCGCCTGGAGTATATATATAATATTAGTTAATTAGTTGATATAATATCTCCAAGCTCATTGGTCGCTTCCACCAGCTGGATTGAGTCACCGCCAGGGGACGAAGCCGCAAGGAAGTGTTCATAAAATCACACACACACACACACACACACACACACACACACACACACACACACACACACACACACACACACACACACACACACACACACACACACACACACACACACACACACACACACACACACACTGAAAATGTTCTTAACAGGAGGAGATCCTAGTTTAGTACCCAAATGGTACCCTATTCCCTAAGTATATCACTACTTATGGGGGCTCTGGTTAAAAAAAAAGCAGTGCACTTTATAGAGAATAGGTTACCATTTGGGACGCAAAGTTCCCGGGCCGCCACTTAAAGACCATAACTACTTTTCTACCAGGCAAAAAAACAAACATCAAGCTCCTTCTTCCGCCTTTTTTTCTCAACACTTGGAGAACTCTGATTGAAACAAGCTGTAAAATATAACAATGAACCATGGTTTCTTTTGTGCTTTAAATCTGCCTCCCAAATGTTCTATGGTCAAAAGTCATGTACTACAAAAGCGAGTGACGTTATAACAATATTTCTAATCAGTTACTGGGAATAATCATAATTTTTTTTAAACATATGGTCGCATCTGCACGTCGCTCCAACGGGTAGTATAACTTTTTCATTATATCTCGGTTTGATTTGTCTTATCTTAGCAATTTCTTCTCAGCTAGCTACATAGCCGTCTTTGTATCAAAGATAATTGCGTAATTATCGTATTTCGCCGTCCTAACGTAGTCTTCACTAGCCAGCTAGCTAACGTCCACTGATTAGCTGCACTGAGAAACTTTTACACTCAACTGAACGACTTGATTAGTTTAGTGTTAGCTACCTACATAGCTGTCTTTGCTGTCTTCGTATCATCGTATCATCGTATCCAAGATAATTGTGTTGTTTAGGTTTAGAGTGTGTAGTCTTAGAGTGATTATCTTAATTTACCGAGGTTAGCTAGCCAGCTATTTGTCGTCCTTAACGTAGGTGACTCTGCTAGCTAGCCAACAGCTAGCCAACGCTAGCCAACGTCTTCTGTATAGAACTCAACTACCCGGTCGCATTCACAGGTTCTATCACATTTTCACTTCATTTCATTACAGTACAACGGTTTGATTTGTTTGATCGTAGCTAGCTACTTAGCTAGCTACATAGCCGTCTTTGTATCAAAGATAATTGTGTAGTCTAGAGCGATTTTCTAGGTTCGCTAGCCATCTATTGTCGTTCTTTTAACGCAACGTAACGTAAACAACACTGCTAGCTAGCCTGCTAGCCCCCGAATAGCAACACTGCAGAAACTATTACACTCAACGGAATGACTTGATTAGTGTAGTGTCAACAACGCACCCACTGCCAGCTGGCCTACTTCAGCAGTACTGTATCATTTTAATCATTTTAGTCAATAAGATTCTTGCTACGTAGCTTAACTTTCTGAACATTCGAGACGTGTAGTCCACTTGTCATTCCAATCTCCTTTGCATTAGCGTAGCCTCTTCTGTAGCCTGTCAACTATGTGTCTGTTTATCCCTGTTCTCTCCTCTCTGCACAGACCATACAAACGCTCCTCACCGCGTGGCCGCGGCCACCCTACTCTGGTGGTCCCAGCGCGCACGACCCACGTGGAGTTCCAGGTCTCCGGTAGCCTCTGGAACTGCCAATCTGCGGTCAACAAGGCAGAGTTCATCTCAGCCTATGCCTCCCTCCAGTCCCTCGACTTCTTGGCACTGACGGAAACATGGATCACCACAGACAACACTGCTACTCCTACTGCTCTCTCTTCGTCCGCCCACGTGTTCTCGCACACCCCGAGAGCGTCTGGTCAGCGGGGTGGTGGCACCGGGATCCTCATCTCTCCCAAGTGGTCATTCTCTCTTTCTCCCCTTACCCATCTGTCTATCGCCTCCTTTGAATTCCATGCTGTCACAGTTACTAGCCCTTTCAAGCTTAACATCCTTATCATTTATCGCCCTCCAGGTTCCCTCGGAGAGTTCATCAATGAGCTTGATGCCTTGATAAGCTCCTTTCCTGAGGACGGCTCACCTCTCACAGTTCTGGGCGACTTTAACCTCCCCACGTCTACCTTTGACTCTTTCCTCTCTGCCTCCTTCTTTCCACTCCTCTCCTCTTTTGACCTCACCCTCTCACCTTCCCCCCTACTCACAAGGCAGGCAATACGCTCGACCTCATCTTTACTAGATGCTGTTCTTCCACTAACCTCACTGCAACTCCCCTCCATGTCTCCGACCACTGCCTTGTATCCTTTTCCCTCTCGCTCTCATCCAACACCTCCCACACTGCCCCTACTCGGATGGTATCGCGCCGTCCCAACCTTCGCTCTCTCTCCCCCGCTACTCTCTCCTCTTCCATCCTATCATCTCTTCCCTCCGCTCAAACCTTCTCCCACCTATCTCCTGATTCTGCCTCCTCAACCCTCCTCTCCTCCCTCTCTGCATCCCTTGACTCTCTATGTCCCCTATCCTCCAGGCCGGCTCGGTCCTCCCCTCCCGCTCCGTGGCTCGATGACTCATTGCGAGCTCACAGAACAGGGCTCCGGGCAGCCGAGCGGAAATGGAGGAAAACTCGCCTCCCTGCGGACCTGGCATCCTTTCACTCCCTCCTCTCTACATTTTCCTCCTCTGTCTCTGCTGCTAAAGCCACTTTCTACCACGCTAAATTCCAAGCATCTGCCTCTAACCCTAGGAAGCTCTTTGCCACCTTCTCCTCCCTCCTGAATCCTCCGCCCCCTCCCCCCCTCCTCTCTCTCTGCAGATGACTTCGTCAACCATTTTGAAAAGAAGGTCGACGACATCCGATCCTCGTTTGCTAAGTCAAACGACACCGCTGGTTCTGCTCACACTGCCCTACCCTGTGCTCTGACCTCTTTCTCCCTCTCTCTCCAGATGAAATCTCGCGTCTTGTGACGGCCGGCCGCCCAACAACCTGCCCGCTTGACCCTATCCCCTCCTCTCTTCTCCAGACCATTTCCGGAGACCTTCTCCCTTACCTCACCTCGCTCATCAACTCATCCCTGACCGTTGGCTACGTCCCTTCCGTCTTCAAGAGAGCGAGAGTTGCACCCCTTCTGAAAAAACCTACACTCGATCCCTCCGATGTCAACAATTACAGACCAGTATCCCTTCTTTCTTTTCTCTCCAAAACTCTTGAACGTGCCGTCCTTGGCCAGCTCTCCCGCTATCTCTCTCTGAATGACCTTCTTGATCCAAATCAGTCAGGTTTCAAGACTAGTCATTCAACTGAGACTGCTCTCCTCTGTATCACGGAGGCGCTCCGCACTGCTAAAGCTAACTCTCTCTCCTCTGCTCTCATCCTTCTAGATCTATCGGCTGCCTTCGATACTGTGAACCATCAGATCCTCCTCTCCACCCTCTCCGAGTTGGGCATCTCCGGCGCGGCCCACGCTTGGATTGCGTCCTACCTGACAGGTCGCTCCTACCAGGTGGCGTGGCGAGAATCTGTCTCCTCACCACGCGCTCTCACCACTGGTGTCCCCAGGGCTCTGTTCTTGGCCCTCTCCTATTCTCGCTATACACCAAGTCACTTGGCTCTGTCATAACCTCACATGGTCTCTCTTATCATTGCTATGCAGACGACACACAATTAATCTTCTCCTTTCCCCTTCTGATGACCAGGTTCGCATCTCTGCATGTCTGGCAGACATATCAGTGTGGATGACGGATCACCACCTCAAGCTGAACCTCGGCAAGACGGAGCTGCTCCTCCTCCCGGGGAAGGACTGCCCGTTCCATGATCTCGCCATCACGGTCGACAACTCCATTGTGTCCTCCTCCCAGAGCGCCAAGAACCTTGGCGTGATCCTGGACAACACCCTGTCGTTCTCAACTAACATCAAGGCGGTGGCCCGTTCCTGTAGGTTCATGCTCTACAACATCCGCAGAGTACGACCCTGCCTCACACAGGAAGCGGCGCAGGTCCTAATCCAGGCACTTGTCATCTCCCGTCTGGATTACTGCAACTCGCTGTTGGCTGGGCTCCCTGCCTGTGCCATTAAACCCCTTCAACTCATCCAGAACGCCGCAGCCCGTCTGGTGTTCAACCTTCCCAAGTTCTCTCACGTCACCCCGCTCCTCCGTTCTCTCCACTGGCTTCCAGTTGAAGCTCGCATCCGCTACAAGACCATGGTGCTTGCCTACGGAGCTGTGAGGGGAACGGCACCTCAGTACCTCCAGGCTCTGATCAGGCCCTACACCCAAACAAGGGCACTGCGTTCATCCACCTCTGGCCTGCTCGCCTCCCTACCACTGAGGAAGTACAGCTCCCGCTCAGCCCAGTCAAAACTGTTCGCTGCCCTGGCCCCCCAATGGTGGAACAAACTCCCTCACGACGCCAGGACAGCGGAGTCAATCACCACCTTCCGGAGACACCTGAAACCCCACCTCTTTAAGGAATACCTAGGATAGGTTAAGTAATCCCTCTCACCCCCCCCCCTAAGTTTTAGATGCACTATTGTTAAGTGACTGTCCCACTGGATGTCATAAGGTGAATGCACCAATTTGTAAGTCGCTCTGGATAAGAGCGTCTGCTAAATGACTTAAATGTAAATGTAAATGTACTATGTAGGGAATTGATGCCAATTGGGACTGAAGTCATATTCTCCTGCACAGTTTTTAGGGAATTGTTTTTTGGGTCTTCTCAGAACTGCAAACCTCCATGTCTGTATTTTTTTGGACTTCTTTACAGTCTTTCTACACAGCAATTACCATTACCAATCAAACTTATTAAACGTTATGGTGCATTTCATTTACGTAAAACAGGTGTTTTACATTAGCATCCCGTCAGATTACCGGAACACTGAAATAACCGGCATCTGGATCAAATTTAAATGTATATTTTGAATTACAAAAAGGAGGAAGCACCATTTTTTGGTCTAAAAACTTTTGTTTATGAGGAGATGAGGTTTGTAGATGGCCGCCAGGTATTCTGAGGAGATGAGGTTTGTAGGCGGCCGCCCAGGTAATCTGAGGAGATGAGGTTTGTAGATGGCCACCCAGGTAATCTGAGGAGATGAGGTTTGTAGGTGGCTGCCCAGGTAATCTGAGGAGATGAGTTTGTAGATGGCCACCCAGGTAATCTGAGGAGATGAGGTTTGTAGATGACCACCCAGGTAATTTGAGGAGATGAGGTTTGTAGGTGGCTGCCCAGGTAATCTGAGGAGATGAGGTTTGTAGATGGCCACCCAGGTAATCTGAGGAGATGAGGTTTGTAGATGACCACCCAGGTAATCTGAGGAAATGAGGTTTGTAGATGGCCACCCAGGTAATCTGAGGAGATGAGGTTTGTAGATGACCGCCCAGGTAATCTGAGGAGATGAGGTTTGTAGATGGCCACCCAAGTAATCTGAGGAGATGAGGTTTGTAGATGGCTACCCAGGTAATCTGAGGATTACAAAGACGAAATGAGCAACTACACACCTGAGTCCAAGCAAAGTCAAAACAAGCATCTACACACCTGAGGCCAAGCAAAGACAAAAAGAGCCACAACACACCTGGGGCCAAAGTCAAACCATGCCACAACACACCTGGTGCCAAAGTCAAACCAAGCCACAACACACCGGAGGCCAAAGTCAAAACAAGCCACAACACACCTGGGGCCAAAGACAAACCAAGCCACAACACACCTGAGGCTAAAGTCAAAACAAGCCACAGCACACCTGGGGCCAAAGACAAACCAAGCCACAACACACCTGAGGCCAAAGTCAAAACAAGCCACAACACACCTGAGGCCAAAGACAAACCAAGCTACAACACACCTGAGGCCAAAGACAAACCAAGCCACAACACACCTGAGGCCAAAGACAAACCAAGCCACAACACACCTGAGGCCAAAGACAAACCAAGCCACAACACACCTGAGGCTAAAGTCAAAACAAGCCACAACACACCTGGGGCCAAAGACAAACCAAGCCACAACACACCTGAGGCCAAAGTCAAAACAAGCCACAACACACCTGGGGCCAAAGACAAACCAAGCTACAACACACCTGGGGCCAAAGACAAACCAAGCCACAACACACCTGGGGCCAAAGACAAACCAAGCCACAACACACCTGAGGCCAAAGACAAACCAAGCAACAACACACCTGGGGCCAAAGACAAACCAAGCCACAACACACCTGAGGCCAAAGACAAACCAAGCAACAACACACCTGGGGCCAAAGACAAACCAAGCCACAACACACCTGAGGCCAAAGACAAACCAAGCCACAACACACCTGGGGCCAAAGACAAACCAAGCCACAACACACCTGGGGCCAAAGACAAACCAAGCCACAACACACCTGAGGCCAAAGACAAACCAAGCCACAACACACCTGGGGCCAAAGACAAACCAAGCCACAACACACCTGGGGCCAAAGACAAACCAAGCCACAACACACCTGGGGCCAAAGACAAACTAAGCCACAACACACCTGAGGCCAAAGACAAACCAAGCCACAACACACCTGGGGCCAAAGACAAACCAAGCCACAACACACCTGGGGCCAAAGACAAACCAAGCCACAACACACCTGAGGCCAAAGACAAACCAAGCCACAACACACCTGGGGCCAAAGACAAACCAAGCCACAACACACCTGGGGCCAAAGACAAACCAAGCCACAACACACCTGGGGCCAAAGACAAACCAAACCACAACACACCTGAGACCAAAGAGAAACCAAGCCATAACACACCTGGGGCCAAAGACAAACCAAGCCACAACACACCTGGGGCCAAAGACAAACCAAGCCACAACACACCTGAGACCAAAGAGAAACCAAGCCACAACACACCTGGGGCCAAAGACAAACCAAGCCACAACACACCTGGGGCCAAAGACAAACCAAGCCACAACACACCTGGGGCCAAAGACAAACCAAACCACAACACACCTGAGACCAAAGAGAAACCAAGCCACAACACACCTGAGGCCAAAGAGAAACCAAGCCACAACACACCTGGGGCCAAAGACAAACCAAGCCACAACACACCTGAGGCCAAAGACAAACCAAGTCACAACACACCTGAGGCCAAAGAGAAACCAAGCCACAACACACCTGAGGCCAAAGACAAACCAAGCCACAACACACCTGAGGCCAAAGACAAACCAAGCCACAACACACCTGGGGCCAAAGACAAACCAAGCCACAACACACCTGAGGCTAAAGTCAAAACAAGCCACAGCACACCTGGGGCCAAAGACAAACCAAGCCACAACACACCTGAGGCCAAAGTCAAAACAAGCCACAACACACCTGAGGCCAAAGACAAACCAAGCTACAACACACCTGAGGCCAAAGACAAACCAAGCCACAACACACCTGAGGCCAAAGACAAACCAAGCCACAACACACCTGAGGCCAAAGACAAACCAAGCCACAACACACCTGAGGCTAAAGTCAAAACAAGCCACAACACACCTGGGGCCAAAGACAAACCAAGCCACAACACACCTGAGGCCAAAGTCAAAACAAGCCACAACACACCTGGGGCCAAAGACAAACCAAGCTACAACACACCTGGGGCCAAAGACAAACCAAGCCACAACACACCTGGGGCCAAAGACAAACCAAGCCACAACACACCTGAGGCCAAAGACAAACCAAGCAACAACACACCTGGGGCCAAAGACAAACCAAGCCACAACACACCTGAGGCCAAAGACAAACCAAGCAACAACACACCTGGGGCCAAAGACAAACCAAGCCACAACACACCTGAGGCCAAAGACAAACCAAGCCACAACACACCTGGGGCCAAAGACAAACCAAGCCACAACACACCTGGGGCCAAAGACAAACCAAGCCACAACACACCTGAGGCCAAAGACAAACCAAGCCACAACACACCTGGGGCCAAAGACAAACCAAGCCACAACACACCTGGGGCCAAAGACAAACCAAGCCACAACACACCTGGGGCCAAAGACAAACCAAGCCACAACACACCTGAGGCCAAAGACAAACCAAGCCACAACACACCTGGGGCCAAAGACAAACCAAGCCACAACACACCTGGGGCCAAAGACAAACCAAGCCACAACACACCTGGGGCCAAAGACAAACCAAACCACAACACACCTGAGACCAAAGAGAAACCAAGCCATAACACACCTGGGGCCAAAGACAAACCAAGCCACAACACACCTGGGGCCAAAGACAAACCAAGCCACAACACACCTGAGACCAAAGAGAAACCAAGCCACAACACACCTGGGGCCAAAGACAAACCAAGCCACAACACACCTGGGGCCAAAGACAAACCAAGCCACAACACACCTGGGGCCAAAGACAAACCAAACCACAACACACCTGAGACCAAAGAGAAACCAAGCCACAACACACCTGAGGCCGAAGAGAAACCAAGCCACAACACACCTGGGGCCAAAGACAAACCAAGCCACAACACACCTGAGGCCAAAGACAAACCAAGTCACAACACACCTGAGGCCAAAGAGAAACCAAGCCACAACACACCTGAGGCCAAAGACAAACCAAGCCACAACACACCTGAGGCCAAAGACAAACCAAGCCACAACACACCTGGGACCAAAGACAAACCAAGCCACAACACACCTGAGGCCAAAGACAAACCAAGCCACAACACACCTGAGGCCAAAGACAAACCAAGCCACAACACACCTGAGGCCAAAGACAAACCAAGCCACAACACACCTGGGGCCAAAGACAAACCAAGCCACAACACACCTGAGGCCAAAGACAAACCAAGCCACAACACACCTGAGACCAAAGACAAACCAAGCCACAACACACCTGAGGCCAAAGACAAACCAAGCCACAACACACCTGAGGCCAAAGACAAACCAAGTCACAACACACCTGAGGCCAAAGAGAAACCAAGCCACAACACACCTGAGGCCAAAAACAAACCAAGCCACAACACACCTGAGGCCAAAGACAAACCAAGCCACAACACACCTGAGGCCAAAGACAAACCAAGCCACAACACACCTGAGGCCAAAGACAAACCAAGTCACAACACACCTGAGGCCAAAGAGAAACCAAGCCACAACACACCTGAGGCCAAAAACAAACCAAGCCACAACACACCTGAGGCCAAAGACAAACCAAGCCACAACACACCTGAGACAAAGACAAACCAAGCCACAACACACCTGAGGCCAAAGACAAACCAAGCCACAACACACCTGGGGCCAAAGACAAACCAAGCCACAACACACCTGAGACCAAAGACAAACCAAGCCACAACTCACCTGAGACCATGACAAAGACATAAGACAGAAACAATGTTTCAAAGCATCAACAAGTATGCAGAAGTCACACACAGGAGTGTTACACACACACACACACACAGACATACAGTCAGTACTGCAACCGTGTTAAATATCCACCATGCGAGCAGATTAAAAGGTAGAATTCCGTCGGTCATTAATCTAAACTAATCCCAGCTGGTTTAGTCCCGGGGCGTAATTCCAGATGATAATCCCAGATCCTGGGTCAGTTTTCCGAGTCGACCATGGAATCCTAGATGGAAGTGTAATCAGCCATTCCCACGTCAGGAATTCCTTGGAAATGGAAAAGAATGTTCCTGTCTATGGTGTGTATCTCAAATGGCACCCTATTCCCTTTATAGTGCACTACTTTTGACCACTACTTTTGACCACGGTCCATAGGGCTCTGGTCTAAAGTAGTGCACTAAATAGGGAATAGGGTGCATTTTGGGTTGCATTTCTAAGACTGCTTAAATTCTGAGACTCCTGTTCAAATAGCACAAATTCAAACAGACTGATGCGTTGGGACACGCTACAGCTAGAAGGAGAACGAGATTAAGAATTATTGCCAAGTCAAATACTTATTCAAGTAGAAAAGCAAAAACACTGATGAAAAATGTGATTCAATCTGTCCAAACCGTCAGTGGTTATTTTGAAGAGGAAGTCATGGCCAGCGTTTCAGACCAGAACACAAAATAATGAGCCACCCACTGCAGAAAATGTTTAATGCAGACAGACCCAGAGCACAGGCCCTCTGGTCAGATGACAGGCCCTCTGGTCAGATGACAGGCCCTATGGTCAGATGACCTGCCCTCTGGTCAGATGACAGGCCTTATGGTCAGATGACAGGCCCTATGGTCAGATGACAGGCCCTCTGGTCAGATGACACGCCCTCTGGTCAGATGACACGCCCTCTGGTCAGATGACAGGCCCTCTGGTCAGATGACAGGCCCTCTGGTCAGATGACAGGCCCTCTGGTCAGATGACAGGCCCTCTGGTCAGATGACAGGCCCTATGGTCAGATGACAGGCCCTCTGGTCAGATGACAGGCCCTATGGTCAGATGACAGGCCCTATGGTCAGATGACAGGCCTTATGGTCAGATGACAGGCCCTCTGGTCAGATGACAGGCCCTATGGTCAGATGACAGGCCTTATGGTCAGATGACAGGCCTTATGGTCAGATGACAGGCCTTATGGTCAGATGACAGGCCCTATGGTCAGATGACAGGCCCTATGGTCAGATGACAGGCCTTATGGTCAGATGACAGGCCTTATGGTCAGATGACAGGCCCTATGGTCAGATGACAGGCCCTATGGTCAGATGACAGGCCTTATGGTCAGATGACAGGCCTTATGGTCAGATGACAGGCCCTCTGGTCAGATGACAGGCCCTATGGTCAGATATATATATATATATATGCCATTTAGCAGACGCTTTTATCCAAAGCAACTTACAGTCATGTGTGCATACATTCTACGTATGGGTGGTCCCGGGGATCGAACCCACTACCCTGGCGTTACAAGCGCCATGCTCTACCAACTGAGCTACAGAAGGACCATGTCATCTAACACGGCCCTAAGGTCAGATGACAGGCCCTATGGTCAGATGACAGGCCCTATGGTCAGATGACAGGCCCTATGGTCAGATGACAGGCCCTATGGTCAGATGACAGGCCCTCTGGTCAGATGACAGGCCCTATGGTCAGATGACAGGCCCTATGGTCAGATGACATGGCCCTATGGTCAGATGACAGGCCCTATGGTCAGATGACAGGCCCTATGGTCAGATGACATGGCCCTATGGTCAGATGACAGGCCCTATGGTCAGATGACAGGCCCTATGGTCAGATGACATGGCCCTATGGTCAGATGACAGGCCCTATGGTCAGATGACAGGCCTTATGGTCAGATGACAGGCCCTCTGGTCAGATGACAGGCCTTATAGTCAGATGACAGGCCCTCTGGTCAGATGACAGGCCCTAAGGTCAGATCACAGGCCTTAGATGGCGCCGGAGGAGATGGCCACCGTTTTACAGTCTCCTAACTAAATGTGCTATTTTCTGGGGGGGTTTTCGCGATATTTGTAAATTATTTTGTACATAATGTTTCTGCAACCGTATTTTACGTCAGGAAAGAGCTTCTGGATATCAGGACAGCGATCACTCACCTCAGATTAGACAAAGAGCTTCTGAATATCAGGACAGCGATCACTCACCGCAGATTAGACAAAGAGCTTCTAGATATCAGGACAGCGATCACTCACCTCAGATTAAAATCAAATCAAATCAAATTTTATTTGTCACATACACATGGTTAGCAGATGTTAATGCGAGTGTAGCGAAATGCTATCAGGACAGCGATCACTCACCTCAGATTAGACAAAGAGCTTCTGGATATCAGGACAGCGATCACTCACCTCAGATTAGACAAAGAGCTTCTGGATATCAGGACAGCGATCACTCACCTCGGATTAGACAAAGAGCTTCTGGTTATCAGGACAGCGATCACTCACCTCAGATTAGACAAAGAGCTTCTGGATATCAGGACAGCGATCACTCACCTCAGATTAGACAAAGAGCTTCTGGATATCAGGACAGTGATCACTCACCTCAGATTAGACAAAGAGCTTCTGGATATCAGGACAGCGATCACTCACCTCGGATTAGATTAAGATTTCTTCAACAACAACAACAACAACAAGCAGGATTTACACGATATCCTCCAAACAACCCACAAGGTAGACATCCCAATTTTTCACAAAAGGAAGTGACGCAGAGGACGAAGAGCCGGATGCCTCGTCCAGACCCGCAGTAGGCGAGTGGCAAAGCTGCCGTTACTATCAATATTGCTCGCCAACGTGCAATCACTGGGCAATAAACTAGACAAGGTATGATCACAAATATCCAACGGGACATCAGACTGTGAAATCCTATGTTTCACGGAATCATGGCTGAATGAAGACATGGATATTCAGCTAGCGGGATATACGCGGCACCTGCAAGATAGAACAGAACTCCAGTAAGACGAGGGGGAGGGGGGGGGGCTGTGCATATTTGTAAACAAGAGCTGGTGCACGAAATCTAAGGAAGTCTATTGGTTTTGCTCGCCTGATGTAGAGTATATTGTGATAAAATGCAGGCCACACTAATTGCCTAGTGAGTTCTGAGCTATTCTTTTTGTGGTTGTTTCTTTACCACCACAGACAGATGCTAGCATTAAGACCGCACTCAGTCAGCTGTATAAGGCAATAAGCAAACAGGAAATCACTCATCCAGAGGCGGCGCTCCTAGTGGCCGGAGACTTTAATGCAGGGAAACTTAAACCAGTTCTACAAAATCTCTATCAACATGTTAAATGTGCAACCAGAGGGAAATAAACTGTGTTCTGTCATTCAGACTACAGGAGCAGACAACGTGTGGTGTTCAATGTAGACCTACATTCCATCAGACTTTAGAATAAAAACACACGCAGGGCTTGACCTTTAACCTGCTTATCCACTTGTCCTTCAGACAAGGAGGTGACTGAAAATGTTGTAGTGTTTTATGCAAGAAACCAGACAAATGAATCAGACAAACTATACCACCCTCTGCCTATTGGCACCTTATTTTATTCAAGCCTCTTAAAATACACCACCCTTTAAGACAACAAAAACTAGAAATTCACACGTTTTGTGCTCTTGTAGGAAGCAAGCACTCCCCCGTTGTTGACTACAAATTATATATACAGTTGAAGTAGGAAGTTGTACTCTTAGGTTGGAGTTATTAAAACTTGTTTTTCAACCACTCCACAATTTTCTTGTTAACAAACCATAGTTTTGGCAAGGCGGTTAGGACATCTACCTTCTGCATGCCGCAAGTAACTTTTCTAACAATTGTTTACGAACAGATTATTTATCTTATAATTCACTGTATCACAATTCCAGTGGGTCAGAAGTTTACATACACTAAGTTGACTGTGCCTTTAAATAGCTTGGAAAATTCCAGAAAATGATGTCATGGCTTTAGAAGCTTCAGATAGGCAGATTGACACCATTTGAGTCAATTGGAGGTGTTCCTGTGGATGTATTTCAAGGCCTACCTTCAAACTCAGTGCCTCTTTGCTTGACATCATGGGGAAATCAAAAGAAATCAGCCAAGTTGTAGACCTCCACGAGTCCGGTTCATCATTGGAAGCAATTTCCAAACGCCTGAAGGTACCACGTTCATCTGTACAAACAATAGTACGCAAGTATAAACACCATGGGGCCACGCAGCCGTCACACCGTTCAGGAAGGAGACGCGTTACGTCTCCTAGAGATGAACGTACTTTGCTACGAAAAGTGCAAATCAATCCCAGAACAGCAAAAGACATTTTGAAGATCCTTAAGGAAAAAGGTACAAAAGTATCTATATCCACAGTAAAACAAGTCCTATATCGACATAACCTGAAAGGCTGCTCAGCAAGGAAGAAGCCACTGCTCCAAAACCGCATTGAAAAAGCCAGACTACGGTTTGCAACTGCACATGGGGACAAATACCATACTTTTTGGAGAAATGTCCTCTGGTGTGATCAAACAAAAATAGAACTGTTTGGCCATAATGGCCATCGTCATGTTTGGAGGAAAAAGAGTGATGCTTGCAAGTCGAAGAACACCATCCCACCCGTTATGCACAGGGGTGGCAGCATCATGTTGTGGGGGTGCTTTGCTGTAGGAAGGACTGGTGCACTTCACCAAATAGATGGCATCAGGAGGGAAGAATTGATGTTATATGTTGAAGCAACATCAGTCAGGAAGTTAAAGCTTGGTCGCATTGGGTCTTCCAAATGGACAATGACCCCAAGCATACTTCCAAAGTTGTGGCAAAATGGTTTAAGGGCAACAATGTCAAGGTATGGGAGTGGCCATCACAAAGCCCTGACCTCAGTTCTATAGACAATTTGTGGGCAGAACTGAAGAAGTCTGAGCGAGCAAGGAGGCCTACAAACCTGACTCAGTTACACCAGCTTTGTCAGGGGGATTGGGCCAAAATTCACCCAACTTAGTGTGGGAAGTTTGTGGAATGCTACATTAAACGTTTGACTCAAGTTAAACAATTTAAAGGCAATGCCAGCAAATACTAATTGAGTGCCTAGGAACAGTGGGTTAACTGCCTTGTTCAGGGACAGAATGACAGCCTGGGAACAGTGGGTTAACTGCCTTGTTCAGGGACAGAATGACAGCCTGGGAACAGTGGGTTAACTGCCTTGTTCAGGGCCAGAACGACAGACTTGTACCTAGTCAGCTTGGGGATTTGATCGTGCAACCTTTTGCTTACTAGCTCAATGCTCTAACAACTAGCCTACCTGCCACCCCGATAGCTAGGTAGGATAGGTAGGATGAGGTCAGACAGGTGGTATGTTGTCCATACTGTATACCACAAACCCTGGGGTTTCTTATTGCTGTTATAAACTGGTTACCAAAGTAATTAGAGCAGGAAAAACACATGTTTTGTCGTACCAGTGGTATATGGTCTGATATACTATGGCTGTCAGCCAATCAGCATTCAGGGCTCGAACCACCCAGTTTATAACGTGGAATAGACACCGTTTCGGAACGCGGTTTTAATAACCAATCCCCATCCAGGAATAGACCCAACCGTTGTATAAATCCATGATACTGAACTTGATGCGTGACTTTGCCTGGATCAGAAAAAGTTTCGGACAAACATATTATATTAATGCTTGTTGCTGCCTTACTGCCTGAATTACTACCTTACTGCCTTACAACCGCACTGCCTTCCATACTACCTAAACACCTTACTGCCTTATCACCTTACTGCCTTACTGCCTTATTACCTAATTACCTTACTGCCTGCCATACTACCTAATTATCTTACTGCCATACTACCTAATTACCTTACTGCCTTACTACCTAAATACCCAACCGTTGTATAAATCCATGATACTGAATTTGATGCGTGACTTTGCCTGGATCAGAAAAAGTTTCGGACAAACAGACAGCGAGGTTTATATTAATGCTTGCTGCCTGCCTTACTGCCTGAATTACTACCTTACTGCCTTATCACCTTACTGCCTTACTACCTAATTACCTTACTGCCTTACTACCTAATTACCTTACTGCCTTACTGCCTTACCGCTTTACTGCCTTATCGCCTTACTGCCATGCTACCTAATTACCTTACTGCCGTACTACCTAATTACCTTACTGCCATACTGCCTTATCACCATACAGCCTTACTACCTTTCTTCCTGACTGCCTCACTGCCTTTCCACCTTACTGCCTTACTCAATCCATATGGAGGATTAGAGGCAGGAAATACCCACAACAGTAATCAGGGTAGAGGAGAGGGAGGCTTATCAATCTAGAGGGGGAGGAGGAAATGAAAGGCGAATGGGGCCTACTCATCTAGAGAGGGGAGAGGAGAGGAGATGGAGGCCTACTCATCTAGAGAGAAGAGAGGAGATGGAGGCCTACTCATCTAGAGAGAGGAGAGGAGATGGAGGCCTACTCATTTTTCGAGAGAGGAGATGGAGGCCTACTCATCTAGAGAGAGGAGATGGAGGCCTACTCATCTAGAGAGAGGAGATGGAGGCCTACTCATCTAGAGAGTAGAGAGGAGAGGAGATGAGATGGAGGACCCCCCATCTAGAAAGGAGAGAGGAGAGGAGATGAGATGGAGGACCCCCCATCTAGAAAGGAGAGAGGAGAGGAGATGAGATGGAGGACCCCCCATCTAGAAAGGAGAGTGGAGAGGAGATGGAGGACCCCCCATCTAGAAAGGAGAGAGGAGAGGAGATGAGATGGAGGACCCCCCATCTAGAAAGGAGAGTGGAGAGGAGATGGAGGACCCCCCATCTAGAAAGGAGAGAGGAGAGGAGAGGAGATGGAGGACCCCCCATCTAGAAAGGAGAGGAGAGGACATTATAGACAGTGAGCCACTGAAAATGCAGCACACACGGAAAAAGAAACAGGCATGAGTCTCAAATGGCCCCCTAATCGCTACGTCAAGTCAAATCAAATGTTATTGGTCACATACACATATAAAGGGAATACGACCGCATTTGGGATGTAACATGCTGCTGATTTTAGGTTTGAAGAAGGTTCAGGCTGATGAAAAGAAACAAGCTATCTCTGGTCTCTGGTCTCTGGTCTCTGGTCTCTGGTCTCTGGTCTCCGGTCTCCGGTCTCCGGTCTCCGGTTGGCTTACTGGCGGTCATAAAGATGGTTTACTGCTAGAAATGAGAAAAGCTTGATCCTGCTTCTTGACCGTCTCTTCAGTCCATATCACAAGGTTTTCCCAGCAATGAAAAAGATACATCAAATTAGCATTGGGAATCACTGACGTGATAGGACCAAAGGCTCTACCCCCAAGCCAGAAGTCTGCTGAACAATGAGTCAAATACCCACCGGACTATTTAAAGTATATTGACCCCCCCCCCCCTCTCCATTTGTTTTTTTACACCGCTGCTACTCACTGTTTATTATCTATGCATTGTCATTTCACCCCTACCTACACGTACAAATGACCTCAGCTAACCTGTACCCCCACACACTGACTCAGTACTGGTGCCCTCTCTATATAGCCTTGTTATTGTTATGTTAATATGTTACTTTTTAATTTATTTTGTGTTTTTAATTTTAGTTTATGTTGTAAATATTTGTTCTTAAACTCTTCTGAACTGTTGGTTAAAAACTTCTTGATACTACCCATCCCGGATCCGGGAGCGTAATCGTCGACTGACACTAACGCAACGGACATAAATATTGCTAGAAAATATTCCTATGAATGAAAATCACAAGTGAAATATATTGAAACACAGCTTAACCTTTTGTTAATCACCCTGTCATCTCAGATTTTCAAAATATGCTTTACAGCCAAAGCAAGACAAGCATTTGTGTAAGTTTAGCGATAGCCTAGCATAGCATTATGTCCAGCTAGCAGCAGGTAACTTGGTCACGAAAATCAGAAAAGCAATCAAATGAAATCGTTTACCTTTGATGAGCTTCGGATGTTTTCACTCACGAGACTCCCAGTTAGATAGCCAATGTTCCTTTTTTCCAAAAATATAATTTTTTAGGCGAAAATGCTCTGTTTGTTCTTCACGTTTGGCTGAGAAATCGACCAGAAATTGAGGTCACGAAAACGCAGAAAAATGTCAAAATTAGCTCCATAATATCGATAGAAACATGGCAAACGTTGTTTATAATCAATCCTTAAGGTGTTTTTAAAATATCTATTCGATAATATATCCACCGGGACAATTGGTTTTTCAGTAGGAGTGAGAGGAAAAATGGCTACCTTTGTATTTTAAGAATCACTCTGAGAGCCAGGTCGGGTGACCACTTGCGCAATGTAGCCGCTTACGGGTATTCTTCAACATAAAGGTGTGAAACTACGTCACAATGCTGTAGCCACCTTGGGGAATACGGAGAAAGAGTAATCTGGTTCATAGCCCATTCACTGCTCAATGGGGACTCATCGGAACGCAGCGCTTTCAAAACATGAGGCACTTCCGGATTGGATTTTTCTCAGGCTTTTGCCTGCAATATATCAGTTCTGTTATACTCACAGACAATATTTTTACAGTTTTGGAAACTTTAGAGTGTTTTCTATCCTAAACCGTCAATTATGTGAATATTCTAGCATCTTGTCCTGACAAAATATCCCATTTACTTTGGGAACGTTATTTTTCCAAAAATGAAAATACTGCCCCCTAGTCACAACATGTTTTAAGGGCTTGTAAGTAAGCATTTCACGGTAAAGTCTACACTTGTTATATTCGGCGTATGTGACAAATAAAGATTGATTTGATTTGATGGGAATTTAGTAAAAAAAGTTTAAAAAGGATCGCAAAATTACATTAACTAACCCAAAATTACGGTAACTATCCCAAAATTACGGTAACTATCCCAAAATTACGGTAACTATCCCAAAATTCTGGTATCTATCCCAAAATTCCGGTAACTATCCCAGCAGTGTTAGAAGCACCACCTAGGCCTACACAATGATTATGAGTGGGCTGGTATGGTTAAGACCTTGACTTTTACTTCTCTCAACTCTCACTTGTTAGCCAACTCCCCCGACCGTTATCCACTCCTCCCTCTTCCCAAAATTCTGCTCCCCCGATCCTCCCACAACCATGCTCCCCCCACCTCCCATGAGTCTGTCCCCCCACCTTTCTCTACTGCTCCCCCACTTCCCAAACGCCTTCTCCACCCCTATTGCCTCCCACACGCCTGCTCCCCCACCCTCTCTGCTACTCCCCCCACCTCTCATACTTCTGTTCCCCCTCACCTCCTTTCTCTCCTCTCAGCCTGTCCTCTCTCTCCTGCTGGGGGAGGCTAATGGCTGATGTCTCTCTCTCTCCTGCTGGGGGAGGCTAATGGCTGATCTCTCTCTCTTCTGCTGGGGGAGGCTAATGGCTGATGTCTCTCTCTCTCCTGCTGGGGGAGGCTAATGGCTGATCTCTCTCTCTTCTGCTGGGGGAGGCTAATGGCTGATGTCTCTCTCTCTCTCCTGCTGGGGGAGGCTAATGGCTGATCTCTCTCTCTTCTGCTGGGGGAGGCTAATGGCTGATCTCTCTCTCTCCTGCTTGGGGAGGCTAATGGCTCAACTCCATCTCCTGCTTTGGGAGAATATTGGCTCTCCTGCTTGGAGAGGCTAATGGCAAACCTCTCTCTCTCTCTCGCTCTCTCTCTCTCTCACTCTCTCTCTCTGTCTCTCCTCCTAGGGGGAGGCTAGTTGCTCATCTCTCTCTCTCTCTCTCTCTCTCTCTCTCTCTCTCTCTCTCTCTCTCTCTCTCTCTCTCTCTCTCTCTCTCTCTCTCTCTCTCTCTCCTGCTGGGGAGGCTAATGGCTCATCTCTCTCTGTCTAAATCTCTCTCTCTTGTTTGGGGGGAGGCTAGTGGCTCATCTCTCTCTCTCCTGCTGGGGGAGGCTAACGTCTCATCTCTCTCTCTCTCTCTCTTCATTTGGGGGAGGCTAATGGCTCACCTCTCCCTCTCCCTCCTCTTCCCCTCCCTCCCCCTCTGTATCTTCCATTCCTCAGACTGAAAGTCAGGATCAGTAGAGTGCTTTACATGTCCCCTTCAGCCCTCAGGTTCAATAAATCAGCCATAGTGTTTGGGTGCATCCCAAATTGCACCTTATCCCATATATAGTGGTCTACATCCACCTATAATAGTGCACAACATCCACCTATAGTAGTGCACTATATAGGGAATAAACTGTCATTTGGGAAACAGCGGGTGTCATACTGGAGAGAAGGAATGATGCCTCCATTGAAATCCCAATAAGAGCCTGTCTCAGTCTTAGTCTGAGCCTTAGTCTGAGTCATAATCTGAGCCTTAGTCTGAGTCTTATTCTAAACCTTAATCTGAGCCTTAATCTGAGCCTTAGTGTGAGTCGTAGTCTGAGCCTTAGTCTGAGCCTTAGTCTGAGCCTTAGTCTGAACCTTAGTCTGAGCCTTAGTCTGAGCCTTAGTCTGAGCCTTAGTCTGAGCCTTAATCTGAGCCTTAGTCTGAGCCTTAGTCTGAGCCTTAGTCTGAGCCTTAATCTGATTTTAAATATGAGCCTTAATCTGAGCCTTAATCTGAGCCTTAGTCTGAGCCTTAATCTGAGCCTTATTCTGAACCTTAGTCTGAGTTTTAGTCTGAATCTTAGTCTGAGCCTTAGTCTGAGTTTAATATGAGCCTTAGTCTGAGCCTTAATCTGAGCTTTAGTCTGAGCCTTAATCTGAGCCATAGTCTGAGTTTCAGTCTGACTTAGTTTGAGACTTATTCTGAGCCGGGGAGGAAAGGTGAGGACAATTTAACTGTCTGGCTGTACAAAAGAGATGTGCCCTAGTCTCTGTTTTAGGAGGGACAGAGATGAGGATAAATAAAATGGCAGCATTAAGGTGTCACCTCAGGACACCCACGCAATACACACACCCACGCAATACACACACCCACGCAATACACAATACAAAGCTGTTTTAGAAACATGACTGTGGGTTAGAGGGGCCGAGACCACACTGGGTAGTTAGTAATTCCAGAGAACTTCCATGTTTTTTTTTGTGTTTTTTTTAAGTGAAGGGCATTTCAGTTCGGAAGTCTATGATTTAGCCTCTGGAAATCTAAACTGTGTTTGTTTTCATAATTGGGAGTATTATGATTATTTCACCAGGGGACCGTTGAACGTCTGGAGGAAAATATATAGCAACACTTAGACAATATTTCATCACAGACTACAGCAGTTCATTATTCTTTGTGCTGTGGTCCAATTGTGTTGTTGGAATAATTCAGTTGCTTCAAACCACCAGCCACTGGAGGGGCTTTGTAAAGGGAAACAAGAAAAACCACAGCATGCATCCTAAATGGCACCCTATTACCTAGTGCACTACTTTAGACCAGAGACCTATGGCACCCTATTCCCTATATAGTGCACTACTTTAGACCAGAGCCCTATGGCACCCTAATCCCTATATAGTGCACTACTTTAGACCAGAGCCCTATGGCACCCTAATCCCTATATAGTGCACTACTTTAGACCAGAGCCCTATGGCACCCTATTCCCTAGTGCACCGCTTTAGGCCAGACCCCTATGGCACCCTATTCCTTATATAGTGCACTACTTTAGACCAGGGTCCATGTTGCTCTGGTCACAGGTAGTGTTTTTATAATGGACAGGGTTCCATTTGGGACAGAGCTTTTTTTTTTTTTGCTGAAACCTATACAACAACAGACAGTCCATCTGTACAGTAGTATCAGTCTATTGTCTGAGGGCTGGGGGCTGAAGGCAGAGGGCTGAGGGCTGAGGGCTGAAGGCTGAGGGCAGAGGGCAGAGGGCAGAGGGCAGAGGGCAGAGGGCAGAGGGCAGAGGGCAGAGGGCAGAGGGCAGAGGGCTGAGGGCTGAGGGTAGAGGGCAGAGGGCAGAGGGCAGAGGGCAGAGGGCTGAGGGCTGAGGGCTGAAGGCTGAGGGCTGAGGGCTGAGGGCTGAGGACAGAGGGCAGAGGGCAGAGGGCTGAGGGCTGAGGGTAGAGGGCAGAGGGCAGAGGGCTGAGGGCTGAGGACAGAGGGCTGAGGGCTGAGGGCTGAGGGCTGAGGGTAGAGGGCAGCCCCGCTCCTCCGTTCTCTCCACTGGCTTCCAGTTGAAGCTCGCATCCGCTACAAGACCATGGTGCTTGCCTACGGAGCTGTGAGGGGAACGGCACCTCAGTACCTCCAGGCTCTGATCAGGCCCTACACCCAAACAAGGGCACTGCGTTCATCCACCTCTGGCCTGCTCGCCTCCCTACCACTGAGGAAGTACAGCTCCCGCTCAGCCCAGTCAAAACTGTTCGCTGCCCTGGCCCCCCAATGGTGGAACAAACTCCCTCACGACGCCAGGACAGCGGAGTCAATCACCACCTTCCGGAGACACCTGAAACCCCACCTCTTTAAGGAATACCTAGGATAGGTTAAGTAATCCCTCTCACCCCACCCCCCCTAAGTTTTAGATGCACTATTGTTAAGTGACTGTCCCACTGGATGTCATAAGGTGAATGCACCAATTTGTAAGTCGCTCTGGATAAGAGCGTCTGCTAAATGACTTAAATGTAATGTAAATGTAAATGGCAGAGGGCAGAGGGCAGAGGGCAGAGAGCTGAGGGCAGAGGGCAGAGGGCTGAGGGCAGAGGGCAGAGGGCAGAGGGCAGAGGGCAGAGGGCAGAGGGCAGAGGGCAGAGGGCAGAGGGCAGAGGGCAGAGGGCAGAGGGCAGAGGGCAGAGGGCAGAGGGCTGAGGGCTGAGGGCTGAGGGCTGAGGGCTGGGGGCTGAAGGCAGAGGGCAGAGGGCAGAGGGCAGAGGGCTGAGGGCTAAACCACAGCTCTTCCTGTTACAGTATGTTTGTTCCTCTAGGCTCACCGCCAGTATTTCCTTTATCCACAAAACCATTTCCTCAACAGATTTGACTGTCAAATAAAACATCCTAACTGCACACATATGTTTGATAGTGAAAGTTAAGAGGGAGAAGCTTTTGAAGATTTTCAGTGGGATGCATCTGGGTCCGTCCTGGCTGGAGGAAGGAGAACAGTGGGCCTTGGTCAAATGCAGTGTGCACTATAAAGGGAATAGGTGGCATCAGGGAAGCAAGCTAAACCACTTTTTGACCCAGTCGTAAATATGAGCCCCTGGGCGGCCATTTTTCTCCCAGCATCCTTGCCTTCCACCTTTCCATCCTTTCATCCCATCGTCTTCAGTCTCAGGAGCGATGAGACATCACGAAGCCACAAGACAAGATGTTCTTAAACAGTAAATTACAGAACCGTTAACGCATCACCAAGGGTGTGCTTGCTTTTCACATGTTACAATAATGGATGTTGAAGGGGGGGGGGCATACAAAATAAAAGATCTCGATCAACTTTTCTTGAGGTTACTTTTTTAAGATGTGGGCTGGTTTTGATGTTGGTCAACTGGGCCCTGCAGGAGTCTGTCCCTATAGACTAAGACTCAACAGTGATTACTAAAGGCACTCCAGCATCCTCACACATCAAAGGCATGTTGGGGGAGTTAGGTCAACCTCAGCAGGGGTCGGCTGATGTATGGAAGAGGGGGAAATGGAGAGGGGGAAATGGAGACTGGAGATGAGGAGAGGGGAGAGGGGAGGAGGGGGGGGAGAGAGAGAGAGAGAGAGAGAGAGAGAGAGAGAGAGAGAGAGAGAGAGAGAGAGAGAGAGAGAGAGAGAGAGAGAGAGAGAGGGAGAGAGAGAGAGACAGAGAGACAGAGAGACAGAGAGAGAGAGAGAGAGAGAGAGAGAGAGAGAGAGAGAGAGAGAGAGAGGAGAGAGAGAGAGAGAGAGAGAGAGGGAGAGAGAGAGAGAGAGAGAGAGAGAGAGAGAGAGAGAGAGAGAGAGAGAGAGAGAGAGAGGGAGCACGAGAGAGAGAGAGAGAGAGAGAGAGAGAGAGAGAGAGAGAGAGAGAGGGAGAGAGAGACAGAGAGACAGAGAGACAGAGAGAGAGAGAGAGAGGGAGAGAGAGACAGAGAGACAGAGAGACAGAGAGAGAGAGAGAGAGAGAGAGAGAGGGAGAGAGAGACAGAGAGACAGAGAGAGAGAGAGGGAGAGAGAGAGAGAGGGAGAGAGGGAGAGAGAGAGAGAGGCTCATGGAGAAACCTCTTGTACAAACTCTCAGCGCTCTGCTGTGTTGTACCCTCGCGACTCACGGTCAGTGGGGAGAATCAGTACATATATAATCATTTGATTTATAGAATCTACTATGTTCACTAACTAAAGAATTGATCATTAAAATTGAATGTCATACAATCCAAATTTCAACTCACTTCTTGCAGGACATCGGAAAGTGCAGTATTCAATATCAAAATAGTTTAACTAAACAAACAAAACATTTAAAAAAAATGAGAATTAGAAATAAGATAGGAAGACGACATACTGGTCTGATATAACATGAACTAAATCTAAATCAAATCAAATCAAATGTATTTATATAGCCCTTCGTACATCAGCTGATATCTCAAAGTGCTGTACAGAAACCCAGCCTAAAACCCCAAATAGCAAGCAATGCAGGTGTAGAAGCACGGTGGCTAGGAAAAACTCCCTAGAAAGGCCAAAACCTAGGAAGAAACCTAGAGAGGAACCAGGCTATGTGGGGTGGCCAGTCCTCTTCTGGCTGTGCCGGGTGGAGATTATAACAGAACATGGCCAAGATGTTCAAATGTTCATGAATGACCAGCATGGTCAAATAATAGTAAGGCAGAACAGTTGAAACTGGAACAGCAGCACAGTCAGGTGGACTGAGGAGAGCAAGGAGTCATCATGTCAGGTCGTCCTGGGGCACGGTCTTTGGGCTACAGGGTCAATAACCTGTCATACTGGTCTGAAATAACATTAACTAAATCTTTGAAATGTTCTGTTTTTCTACCATCAAACTCAATGAGATCTTATTTAATATTTAAGAATATTTAACTGTTTCTACTATACTAATCCGAATTTAACATGATATAGTGGCTCTAGCTCAAAGCTGAGAGAAACCCAGCAGTATGGAGGCTCAAAGCTGAGAGAAACCCAGCAGTATGGAGGCTCAAAGCTGAGAGAAACCCAGCAGTATGGAGCAGCTCAAAGCTGAGAGAAACCCAGCAGTATGGAGGCTCAAAGCTGAGCAGTAAACCCAGCAGTATGGAGTTTGGCTCAATGCTGAGAGAAACCCAGCAGTATGGAGGCTCAAAGCTGAGAGAAACCCAGCAGTATGGAACTCAAAGCTGAGAGAAACCCAGCAGTATGGAACTCAATGCTGAGAGAAACCCAGCAGTATGGAGGCTCAAAGCTGAGAGAAAAGCTGAGAGAAACCCAGCAGTTTGGAACTCAATGCTGAGAGAAACCCAGCAGTATGGATGGAACTCAAAGCTGAGAGAAACCCAGCAGTTTGGAAAAGCTGAGAGAAACCCAGCAGTATGGAGCTCAAAGCTGAGAGAAACCCAGCAGCTTATGGAACTCAATGCTGAGAGAAACCCAGCAGTATGGAGTATGGCAGTTTGGAACTCTCTGAGAGAAACCCAGCAGTATGGAGCTCAAAGCTGAGAGAAACCCAGCATGGTCAAAGCTGAGAGAAACCCAGCAGTATCAAAGCTGAGAGAAACCCAGCAGTATGGAGGCTCAAAGCTGAGAGAAACCCAGCAGTATGGAACTCAATGCTGAGAGAAACCCAGCAGTATGGAGCTCAAAGCTGAGAGAAACCCAGCAGTATGGAACTCAATGCTGAGAGAAACCCAGCAGTATGGAGCTCAAAGCTGAGAGAAACCCAGCAGTATGGAACTCAAAGCTGAGAGAAACCCAGCAATCAAAGCTGAGAGAAACCCAGCAGTAACCCAGCAGTATGGAACTCAAAGCTGAGAGAAACCCAGCAGTATGGAGCTCAAAGCTGAGAGAAACCCAGCAGTATGGAGCTCAAAGCTGAGAGAAACCCAGCAGTATGGAGCTCAAAGCTGAGAGAAACCCAGCAGTATGGAGCTCAAAGCTGAGAGAAACCCAGCAGTAACCCAGCAGTATGGAGCTCAAAGCTGAGAGAAACCCAGCAGTATGGATGGGCTCAAAGCTGAGAGAAACCCAGCAGTATGGAGGCTGAGAGAAACCCAGCAGCTCAGCAAGCTGAGAGAAACCCAGCAGTATGGAACTCAATGCTGAGAGAAACCCAGCAGTATGGAGCTCAAAGCTGAGAGAAACCCAGCAGTATGGAGCTCAAAGCTGAGAGAAACCCAGCAGTATGGAGCTCAAAGCTGAGAGAAACCCAGCAGTATGGAGCTCAAAGCTGAGAGAAACCCAGCAGTATGGAGCTCAAAGCTGAGAGAAACCCAGCAGTATGGAGGCTCAAAGCTGAGAGAAACCCAGCAGTATGGAGGCTCTGAGAGAAACCCAGCAGTATGCTCAAAGCTGAGAAACCCAGCAGTATGGAGGCTCAAAGCTGAGAGAAACCCAGCAGTATGGAACTCAATCAAAGCTGAGAGAAACCCAGCAGTATGGAGCTCAAACCCAGCAGTATGGAGCTCAAAGCTGAGAGAAACCCAGCAGTATGGAGGCTCAAAGCTGAGAGAAACCCAGCAGTATGGAGAGAGAAACCCAGCAGTATGGATGGATCTCAAAGCTGAGAGAAAAGCAGTATGCTCAAAGCTGAGAAACCCAGCAGTATGGAGGCTCAAAGCTGAGAGAAACCCAGCAGTATGGAACTCAATGCTGAGAGAAACCCAGCAGTATGGAGCTCAA
Source organism: Oncorhynchus gorbuscha (assembly GCF_021184085.1). Taxonomy (NCBI): domain Eukaryota; kingdom Metazoa; phylum Chordata; class Actinopteri; order Salmoniformes; family Salmonidae; genus Oncorhynchus; species Oncorhynchus gorbuscha. The sequence continues at coordinate 5,355,381 of NC_060179.1, read as the reverse complement.
AGCTGAGAGAAACCCAGCAGTATGGAGCTCAAAGCTGAGAGAAACCCAGCAGTATGGAGCTCAAAGCTGAGAGAAACTCAGTATGGAGCTCAAAGCTGAGAGAAACCCAGCAGTATGGAGCTCAAAGCTGAGAGAAACCCAGCAGTATGGAGCTCAAAGCTGAGAGAAACCCAGCAGTATGGAGGCTCAAAGCTGAGAGAAACCCAGCAGTATGGAGGCTCAAAGCTGAGAGAAACCCAGCAGTATGGAACTCAATGCTGAGAGAAACCCAGCAGTATGGAGCTCAATGCTGAGAGAAACCCAGCAGTATGGAGGCTCAAAGCTGAGAGAAACCCAGGTGTATGGAGCTCAAAGCTGAGAGAAACCCAGCAGTATGGAGAGAGAAACCCAGCAGTATGGAGCTCAAAGCTGAGAGAAACCCAGCAGTATGGAGGCTCAAAGCTGAGAGAAACCCAGCAGTATGGAGGCTCAAAGCTGAGAGAAACCCAGCAGTATGGAGGCTCAAAGCTGAGAGAAACCCAGCAGTATGGAGCTCAAAGCTGAGAGAAACCCAGCAGTATGGAGCTCAATGCTGAGAGAAACCCAGCAGTATGGAGGCTCAAAGCTGAGAGAAACCCAGCAAAGGCTCAAAGCTGAGAGAAACCCAGCAGTATGGAAGTCAAAGCTGAGAGAAAACTCAGTATGCTCAAAGCTGAGAGAAACTCAGCAGTATGGAGCTCAATGCTGAGAGAAACCCAGCAGTATGGAGAAACTCAAAGCTGAGAGAAACCCAGCAGTATGGAGCTCTGAGAGAAAAGCAGTATGGAACTCAAGAGAAACCCAGCAGTATGGCTCAAAGCTGAGAGAAACCCAGCAGTATGGAGGCTCAAAGCTGAGAGAAACCCAGCAGTATGGAGCTCAATGCTGAGAGAAACCCAGCAGTATGGAGGCTCAAAGCTGAGAGAAACCCAGCAGTATGGAGGCTCAAAGCTGAGAGAAACCCAGCAGTATGGAGGCTCAAAGCTGAGAGAAACCCAGCAGTATGGAGGCTCAAAGCTGAGAGAAACCCAGCAGTATGGAGGCTCAAAGCAACATAAAGAATCCATCCTCATGAGTGTCAGGCCAAGGTGTTAACTTTGACAGAAGACTGCTTCCCAAATAGCAACCTGTTCCCTATATAGTGTACTGTTTTTTGATCATGGCCCACAGAGCTCTACATAAGGAATAGTTTGAGATTTAGGACTCGGACAGAGGTTTCACTCCAGAATATTTACGGTTTGGTGCCAAAGGTATTTGTGGGGGAAGTCAGGGGGTTTTCCCCACCAAATGTAATAAAATATATTTACTACAAGGAAGGAGGATCATCCTTTTACATTCTGGGCTCTGTCTCAAGTGGCACCCTGGTCACTATAGAGCCCACTACATAAGTAGTAAACTATATACTCATTTTACATTCTGGGCTCTGTCTCAAGTGGCACCCTGGTCACTATAGAGCCCACTACATAAGTAGTAAACTATATACTCATTTTACATTCTGGGCTCTGTCTCAAGTGGCACCCTGGTCACTATAGAGCCCACTACATAAGTAGTAAACTATATACTCATTTTACATTCTGGGCTCTGTCTCAAGTGGCACCCTGGTCACTATAGAGCCCACTACATAAGTAGTAAACTATATACTCATTTTACATTCTGGGCTCTGTCTCAAGTGGCACCCTGGTCACTATAGAGCCCACTACATAAGTAGTAAACTATATACTCATTTTACATTCTGGGCTCTGTCTCAAGTGGCACCCTGGTCACTATAGAGCCCACTACATAAGTAGTAAACTATATACTCATTTTACATTCTGGGCTCTGTCTCAAGTGGCACCCTGGTCACTATAGAGCCCACTACATAAGTAGTAAACTATATACTCATTTTACATTCTGGGCTCTGTCTCAAGTGGCACCCTGGTCACTATAGAGCCCACTACATAAGTAGTAAACTATATACTCATTTTACATTCTGGGCTCTGTCTCAAGTGGCACCCTGGTCACTATAGAGCCCACTACATAAGTAAACTATATACTCATTTTATTCTGGGCTCTGTAAACTATATACTCATTTTACATTCTGGGCTCTGTCTCAAGTGGCACCCTGGTCACTATAGAGCCCACTACATAAGTAGTAAACTATATACTCATTTTACATTCTGGGCTCTGTCTCAAGTGGCACCCTGGTCACTATAGAGCCCACTACATAAGTAGTAAACTATATACTCATTTTACATTCTGGGCTCTGTCTCAAGTGGCACCCTGGTCACTATAGAGCCCACTACATAAGTAGTAAACTATATACTCATTTTACATTCTGGGCTCTGTCTCAAGTGGCACCCTGGTCACTATAGAGCCCACTACATAAGTAGTAAACTATATACTCATTTTACATTCTGGGCTCTGTCTCAAGTGGCACCCTGGTCACTATAGAGCCCACTACATAAGTAGTAAACTATATACTCATTTTACATTCTGGGCTCTGTCTCAAGTGGCACCCTGGTCACTATAGAGCCCACTACATAAGTAGTAAACTATATACTTAGACTCACAGGATCCTGAGTGGCGCAGCTGTCTAAGCCGTCACTACAGACCAAGGGTTCGATCCTGGGCTGTATCACATTCCCGGCCGTAATCGGGAGTCCCACCGCGTAGCGCACAATTGGCCGAGCGTTGTCCGGGTTAGGGGAGGGTTTGGCCCGTGGTTAAATAAATGTTAATTAAATAGCGGTGAACTAATGAGTGAATTAAGTCTTTATAGGGTGCATTAATTTTGACCAGGGCTCCGTTCAAAGGAAGTGTACTATAGATAGGGAATAGGGTGCCATAGGGTTCTGGTCTAAGTTAGTGTACTATGTAGGGAATAGGGTGCCATAGGGCTCTGGTCTAAAGTAGTGTACTTCTGGTGCCATAGGTCTCTGGTCTATAGTAGTACTATATAGGGAATAGGGTGCCATAGGGCTCTGGTCTAAGTTAGTGTACTATATAGGGAATAGGGTGCCATAGGGTTCTGGTCTAAGTTAGTGTACTATATAGGGAATAGGGTGCCATAGGGTTCTGGTCTAAGTTAGTGTACTATATAGGGAATAGGGTGCCATAGGGCTCTGGTCTATAGTAGCGCTTTCTGCAGGGAATAAGGTGTAATTTAGGACATATAGCCCTTGCCTCTATCCCTGGATAGCTCCATCCGGCTCCACCAGTACCAACGAAGACAGACCAATGTCACTCAGTCCACATTAAGATAAGGAACACCCAGATGAGTGGAGACTCTCGTCAGACAAAGCCGTTTCCTATTGCAGCAGTGTGGGTTGGAGGTGGGCGGGGGGCGGGGGAGGGGGAGGGCTGGAGCGGACGGGTGTGTTTTGGCAAATTGCACCAGACTCATCTTGGCTACAGGCATCCTCTACTCTGGGTTTCTGTGTCGGGTTTCCGTCTCTCTCCGGTTGAGTCCAAAATGGCTCCCTAAAATCAACGTAGCGCACTGCTTTTGCACAGGACCCACACACCACATAGGGAACAGGGTGCCATTTGGGATGCATTAACCAGTCAGAGTACAGGGCCTTATCACGCTGCCCTCCTCTCTGCTTCCAGCGGTAAGATTTCAGGTGCTGGTCTCCAGGGGAACAGGTGTCCCCTCTGTGTCCGGGTGGCAGGGGTCTCTGGGGAGGCCTGGGAAAGGGCAGGTAGCGCCACAGAGCGGTTCCACCTCAGAGGACAGATAACAGTGGGGACTTTGAGGAGAGGGACAGATTCAGTTCAATTGGCAAGCTTAAAGGGTGGGCATATCAAATAGAACCCTATTCCCTATATAGTACACTACTTTAGACCAGGGCCCTATGGCACCCTATTCCCTATATAGTGCACTACTTTAGACCAGAACCCTATGACACAGTATCCCCATCTACAGTGCACTAATTTAGACCAGAGCCCTATTGATTGTTCACTATAAAGTGAAAAAGTTGCAATTTGGAAAACAGCTGAAGAGTCTTCATGGAGGTAGACTAGTAAGGGGGAAAAAGACAGACGGAGACATTCTCCAAATGATTCCTATTGGCTGTAGGAGGGGAAATGAGTTCCTATTGGCTGTAGGAGTTCCTAATGATGGGAAAGAGACAATCATAAGATACCACCTCCACCACCAGTCACTCTGACCACCTCCACCACCAGTCACTCTGACCACCTCCATTACCAGTCACTCTGACCACCTCCATTACCAGTCACTCTGACCACCTCCACCACCAGTCACTCTGACCACCTCCATTACCAGACCACCTCACCTCCAGTGACCACCTCCACGTACCAGTCACTCAGACCACCTCCACCTCCAGTCACTCTGACCACCTCCACTACCCACCTGACCACCACCAGTCACTCTGACCACCTCCACTACCAGTCACTCTGACCACCTCCACTACCAGTCACTCTGACCACCTCCACCACCAGTCACTCTGACCACCTCCACTACCAGTCACTCAGACAAATGAGAAAATGACAAAACAATACACATTAGATAATGAAATCAGATCAAATTAGTCTCAATAATTTGAATTCAACAGCATTTTGTGAGTTGAGAGATGTAGAGGGAGAGGTAGAAACAGGTCAATATCTCAGCTGTAGAGGGAGAGACAGGTAAATATCTCAGGTGAAGAAGGAAAGGTAGAAACAGGTCAATATCTCAGGTATAGAGGGAGAGACAGTTCAATATCTCAGGTATAGAGGGAGAGACAGTTCAATATCTCAGGTGTAGAGGGAGAGACAGGTAAATATCTCAGGTGAAGAGGGAAAGGTAGACAGTTCAATATCTCAGGTGTAGAGGGAGAGACAGGTAAATATCTCAGGTGAAGAGGGAAAGGTAGAAACAGGTCAATATCTCAGGTGTGGAGGGAAAGGTAGAGACAGTTCAATATCTCAGCTGTAGAGGGAGAGACAGGTAGATATCTCAGGTGTGGAGGGAAAGGTAGAGACAGTTCAATATCTCAGCTGTAGAGAGAGGGGAGAGACAGGTCAATATCTCAGGTGTAGAGAGAGAGGTAGAGACGTGTAAATATCTCAGGTGTGGAGGGAAAGGTAGAGACAGTTCAATATCTCAGGTGTTGAGGGAAAGACAGGTAAATATCTCAGGTGTAGAGGGAAAGGTAGAGACAGGTAAATATCTCAGGTGAAGAGGGAGAGACAGGTAAATATCTCAGGTGAAGAGGGAAAGGTAGAAACAGGTCAATAGCTCAGGTGTAGAGGGAGAGACAGGTAAATATCTCAGGTGTAGAGAGAGAGGTAGAGACAGGTCAATATCTCAGGTGTGGAGGGAGAGACAGGTGAATATCTCAGATGTAGATGTAGAGCTAGACATGTTGTGCAGGTGAATATCTCAGGGGTAAGTGAAGGCCAACACCTCTCACACTCATTACACACCAGATCATGTTTAAGGGGATTTTAATTGATGCTGAAGTAAGAAGCTCTAATCTTTTCTGTACAGAGGATTGTGGGAATGTTCATTATATTTGAATGTGATGTTATTATTTTAAACTTGGAAGATATACACCTCTCAATGAGTGTCTAAGGGCATTGGCTGTCTAGCTGCTGTGGGACTGTATCAGTCAGAAGAGTTCATTGGCTGTCTAGCTGCTGTGGGACTGTAACAGTCAGAAGAGTTCATTGGCTGTCTAGCTGCTGTGGGACTGTAACAGTCAGAAGAGTTCATTGGCTGTCTAGCTGCTGTGGGACTGTAACAGTCAGAAGAGTTCATTGGCTGTCTAGCTGCTGTGGGACTGTATCAGTCAGAAGAGTTCATTGGCTGTCTAGCTGCTGTGGGACTGTATCAGTCAGAAGAGTTCATTGGCTGTCTAGCTGCTGTGGGACTGTATCAGTCAGAAGAGTTCATTGGCTGTCTAGCTGCTGTGGGACTGTAACAGTCAGAAGAGTTCATTGGCTGTCTAGCTGCTGTGGGACTGTAACAGTCAGAAGAGTTCATTGGCTGTCTAGCTGCTGTGGGACTGTATCAGTCAGAAGAGTTCATTGGCTGTCTAGCTGCTGTGGGACTGTAACAGTCAGAAGAGTTCATTGGCTGTCTAGCTGCTGTGGGACTGTAACAGTCAGAAGAGTTCATTGGCTGTCTAGCTGCTGTGGGACTGTATCAGTCAGAAGAGTTCATTGGCTGTCTAGCTGCTGTGGGACTGTATCAGTCAGAAGAGTTCATTGGCTGTCTAGCTGCTGTGGGACTGTATCAGTCAGAAGAGTTCATTGGCTGTCTAGCTGCTGTGGGACTGTATCAGTCAGAAGAGTTCATTGGCTGTCTAGCTGCTGTGGGACTGTATCAGTCAGAAGAGTTCATTGGCTGTCTAGCTGCTGTGGGACTGTAACAGTCAGAAGAGTTCATTGGCTGTCTAGCTGCTGTGGGACTGTAACAGTCAGAAGAGTTCATTGGCTGTCTAGCTGCTGTGGGACTGTATCAGTCAGAAGAGTTCATTGGCTGTCTAGCTGCTGTGGGACTGTAACAGTCAGAAGAGTTCATTGGCTGTCTAGCTGCTGTGGGACTGTATCAGTCAGAAGAGTTCATTGGCTGTCTAGCTGCTGTGGGACTGTATCAGTCAGAAGAGTTCATTGGCTGTCTAGCTGCTGTGGGACTGTATCAGTCAGAAGAGTTCATTGGCTGTCTAGCTGCTGTGGGACTGTAACAGTCAGAAGAGTTCATTGGCTGTCTAGCTGCTGTGGGACTGTAACAGTCAGAAGAGTTCATTGGCTGTCTAGCTGCTGTGGGACTGTATCAGTCAGAAGAGTTCATTGGCTGTCTAGCTGCTGTGGGACTGTAACAGTCAGAAGAGTTCATTGGCTGTCTAGCTGCTGTGGGACTGTATCAGTCAGAAGAGTTCATTGGCTGTCTAGCTGCTGTGGGACTGTAACAGTCAGAAGAGTTCATTGGCTGTCTAGCTGCTGTGGGACTGTAACAGTCAGAAGAGTTCATTGGCTGTCTAGCTGCTGTGGGACTGTAACAGTCAGAAGAGTTCATTGGCTGTCTAGCTGCTGTGGGACTGTATCAGTCAGAAGAGTTCATTGGCTGTCTAGCTGCTGTGGGACTGTAACAGTCAGAAGAGTTCATTGGCTGTCTAGCTGCTGTGGGACTGTAACAGTCAGAAGAGTTCATTGGCTGTCTAGCTGCTGTGGGACTGTATCAGTCAGAAGAGTTCATTGGCTGTCTAGCTGCTGTGGGACTGTATCAGTCAGAAGAGTTCATTGGCTGTCTAGCTGCTGTGGGACTGTAACAGTCAGAAGAGTTCATTGGCTTCGGTTAAATGTCAAAATATACTGCTGTAGGTCTATGTCCTGTTTTAGAAATGTTGTCAAATGTATAGGCTACTTTTTCTTCAGGTTAAGATTTTTACATCATTCGACCTCATGTCCACAACAATATTAATGTTATATCAGACCAGAATGACTTGTTATTGACCCTATAGATTTAGTTAATGTTATATCAGACCAGTATGTCTTGTTATTGACCCTATAGATTTAGTTAATGTTATATCAGACCAGTATGTCTTGTTATTGACCCTATAGATTTAGTTAATGTTATATCAGACCAGTATGTCTTGTTATTGGCTATAGATTTAGTTAATGTTATATCAGACCAGTATGACTTGTTATTGACCCTATAGATTTAGTTAATGTTATATCAGACCAGTATGTCTTGTTATTGACCCTATAGATTTAGTTAATGTTATATCAGACCAGTATGTCTTGTTATTGACCCTATAGATTTAGTTAATGTTATATCAGACCAGTATGACTTGTTATTGACCCTATAGATTTTGTTAATGTTATATCAGACCAGTATGACTTGTTATTGACCCTATAGATTTGTTAATGTTATATCAGTCAGAATGTCTTGTTATTGACCCTATAGATTTGTTAATGTTATATCAGACCAGTATAGTTATTGACCCTAGATTTAGTTAATGTTATATCAGACCAGTATGACTTGTTATTGACCCTATAGATTTAGTTAATGTTATATCAGACCAGAATGAGTTCATTGACCCTATAGATTTAGTTAATGTTATTTCAGACCAGAATGACTTGTTATTGACCCTATAGATTTAGTTAATGTTATATCAGACCAGTATGAGTTATTGACCCTATAGATTTGTGGGACTGTTATATCAGACCAGTATGACTTGTTATTGACCCTATAGATTTAGTTAATGTTATTTCAGACCAGAATGACTTGTTATTGACCCTATAGATTTAGTTAATGTTATATGGAATGTCTTGTTATTGCTAGATTTGTTAATGGGATATCAGACCAGAATGACTTGTTATTGACCCTATAGATTTAGTTAATGTTATATCAGACCAGTATGACTTGTTATTGACCCTATAGATTTAGTTAATGTTATATGACCAGTATGTTTTAGAAGATTTAGTTTGTTATATCAGAAGTATGACTTGTTATTGACCCTATAGATTTAGTTTGTTATTTCAGACCAGAATGACTTGTTATTGACCCTATAGATTTTTAATTATTCAGACCAGTATGACTTGTTATTGACCCTAAGATTTATTAATGTTATATCAGACCAGAATGTCTTGTTATTGACCCTATAGATTTAGTTAATGTTATTTCAGACCAGAATGACTTGTTATTGACCCTATAGATTTAGTTAATGTTATATCAGACCAGTATGACTTGTTATTGACCCTATAGATTTAGTTAATGTTATATCAGACCAGTATGACTTGTTATTGACCCTATAGATTTAGTTAATGTTATATCAGACCAGTATGACTTGTTATTGACCCTATAGATTTAGTTAATGTTATATCAGACCAGAATGTCTTGTTATTGACCCTATAGATTTAGTTAATGTTATATCAGACCAGAATGTCTTGTTATTGACCCTATAGATTTAGTTAATGTTATATCAGACCAGTATGACTTGTTATTGACCCTATAGATTTAGTTAATGTTATATCAGACCAGTATGACTTGTTATTGACCCTATAGATTTAGTTAATGTTATATCAGACCAGTATGACTTGTTATTGACCCTATAGATTTAGTTAATGTTATTTCAGACCAGAATGTCTTGTTATTGACCCTATAGATTTAGTTAATGTTATATCAGACCAGAATGTCTTGTTATTGACCCTATAGATTTAGTTAATGTTATTTCAGACCAGAATGACTTGTTATTGACCCTATAGATTTAGTTAATGTTATATCAGACCAGTATGACTTGTTATTGACCCTATAGATTTAGTTAATGTTATATCAGACCAGAATGTCTTGTTATTGACCCTATAGATTTAGTTAATGTTATTTCAGACCAGAATGTCTTGTTATTGACCCTGTAGATTTAGTTAATCATCAAACTATCCCATCGTGTCACTGTGCAGTATAATGAGCCTGCCATACGCACACTTTGACATAAATAATATAATAATAATAATAATAATAATAATATATGCCATTTAGCAGACGCTTTTATCCAAAGCGACTTACAGTCATGTGTGCATACATTCTACGTATGGGTGGTCCCGGGGATCGAACCCACTACCCTGGCATTACAAGCGCCATGCTCTACCAACTGAGCTACAGAAGGACCGTAAATCATATTCATATACTCCAGCCAGACCATCAACGAGTCCATCCAACCCTGCAGGAAGCCCCGGGGATCGTCAAGAAAGACATTTGCAAATGTCATCAGCGACCTCTCAGCTCCTCTCGGTTCTAACCCCAAAGAACGCAGTGATAATAATAATAATAATAATAATATATTGAAGGTCGTTTAACAAACAGTTTTCAGGCTCCTTGAGGATTCATTTGCGTTGACCCAGAATGCAGTATTTTCTTAACACAAGCAGCCGCTACTTTGATGCTATCGGCTTATGCAAACATGGGGAGAGGGGTGGGCGAGAGAGAGAGGCTGCCCACCTCGGTCGGTCCCGCGGAGGACGGCTACGATAAATCACGCTGAAGGCAACGAGAGCTCGCTCATAAATCGCCCCGCCGGTCCTTAAGGGGGGAAAGTTCCCCCAACGTCATTTATCACAACTCTCACGCTCCGGACGTGGAGCAACTGAAACAGTGCTGCACGTTGGGCTCAGGGTCGCGGTGTATCTGTGATGTTGAGCATATCAACCAGCGCATAATGACTTCATTCTGCTGTGAGCGATGTGTTGTTCCAGGGATTTTGCCCTGCGGTGCAATAAATAGCAGCGTGTCTAAGGGGAGGGCTGAGCTAAAATAACCTTTCCCTGAAGTGGAGACGTAGAGAAAATGCATTTGACTGTAAAATGTCGATGTGCCTATGAATCTCAGGAAATTGGGCCAATTAGGTAGACTTTTAAAGACAACGCAACGGACTCATGAAAAGATGGACAACGTGACGGAGTCATGAAAAGATGGACAACGTGATGGAGTCATTTAAAGATGGACAACGTGATGGAGTCATGAAAAGATGGACAACGTGATGGAGTCATGAAAAGATGGACAACGTGATGGAGTCATTTAAAGATGGACAACGTGATGGAGTCATGAAAAGATGGACAGCGCAACGGACTCACTGTTTGATAAGAACTGTTTGATAAGAAATTGTAATATCTCAGGACTGCTCTATAGGCCTACTTCTAAATGTATAGATTAATAAACTGTTTGATAAGAACTTGTAACATCTCAGGACTGCTCTATAGGCCTACTTCTAAATGTATAGATTAATAAACTGTTTGATAAGAAATTGACTCATGTGGTTTAAATGCTATATTCACTCCTCATCACAGTATTGTTACAGTTTAGCTCAAGACTGATGTTCTGGCCAGTCAACGCTAACATCCATAGCTCTAACCCTTGTTAGGTTTCCTCAGGAGAGACAGACAGGAGAGACAGACAGGAGAGACAGACAGGAGAGACAGACAGGAGAGACAGACATGAGAGACAGGCAGGAGAGACAGACAGGAGAGACAGGCAGGAGAGACAGGCAGGAGAGACAGGCAGGAGAGACAGACATGAGAGACAGACAGGAGAGACAGACAGGAGAGACAGACAGGAGAGACAGGCAGGAGAGACAGACAGGAGAGACAGACAGGAGAGACAGACAGGAGAGACAGGCAGGAGAGACAGACAGGAGAGACAGACAGGAGAGACAGACAGGAGAGACAGACAGGAGAGACAGGCAGGAGAGACAGACAGAAGAGACAGACAGGAGAGACAGACAGGAGAGACAGACAGGAGAGACAGACAGAAGAGACAGACAGGAGAGACAGACAGGAGAGACAGACAGGAGAGACAGACAGGAGAGACAGACAGGAGAGACAGACAGGAGAGACAGACAGGAGAGACAGGCAGGAGAGACAGACAGGAGAGACAGACAGGAGAGACAGGAGGAGAGACAGACAGGAGAGACAGACAGGAGAGACAGACAGGAGAGACAGACAGGAGAGACAGAATCATGGAACGTAGTGAAAGCTTGATACCATTTCCAATTACAATGAGCCGGTCCTTTTAATTAAAGCTCCTCTCACCAGTCTCTACTGACACACACACACAAGTGTGTGATGATGAAGAGGAAGAAGAGATGAAAGACAACACTTGACCCTTGACCCTGACCAAGCTGACTCTAACCTCTCCTTGCTTTTTAACCCCCCCCCCCCCATCTTTAATATTGCAGAAAGGGGTTCTATTAGTTTAATTGTTTGTCATTTCTAATCCCCGTTATTCAACTGACTATTAATATTATTATAAACAAAATCTACTCTACCATCCCTCCAATGATTGGGGCCTAGTGGTTAGAGTGTAGAGGAGGCAGAGTAGCCTAGTGGTTAGAGTGTAGAGGTGGCAGGGTAGCCTAGTGGTTAGAGTGTAGAGGAGGCAGGGTAGCCTAGTGGTTAGAGTGTAGAGGTGGCAGGGTAGCCTAGTGGTTAGAGTGGAGGGGAGGCAGCGTAGCCTAGTGGTTAGAGTGTAGAGGAGGCAGCGTAGCCTAGTGGTTAGAGTGTAGAGGAGGCAGCGTAGCCTAGTGGTTAGAGCGTTGGCCTAGTAACCAGAAGGTTGCATGTTCAAGTCCCTGAGCTGACAAGGTACAAATCTGTCATTCTGCCCCTGAACAGGCAGTTAACCCACTGTTCCTAGGGTGTCATTGAAAATGAGAATTTGTTCTTAAACTGACTTGCCTAGTTAAATAAAGATAAAGTAAGTAAACTAACAGACAACAATAATATTTACAGTTATTTTCTCTCACACCTACTGTATGTGTAGGTAAATAATTATACATATGTATTCTAAAAGTATTCAGACCCCTTGACTTTTTCCACATTTTGTTACATTACAGCATTATTCTAAAATGTATTACATTCAAATCAAATGTATTTATATAGCCCTTCGTACATAATATATGCCATTTAGCAGACGCTTTTATCCAAAGCGACTTACAGTCATGTGTGCATACATTCTACGTATGGGTGGTCCCGGGGATCGAACCCACTACCCTGGCGTTACAAGCACCATGCTCTACCAACTGAGCTACAGAAGGACCACATCAGCTGATATCTCAAAGTGCTGTACAGAAACCCAGCCTAAAACCCCAAACAGCAAGCAATGCAGGTGTAGAAGCACGGTGGCTAGGAAAAACTCCCTAGAAAGGCCAAAACCTAGGAAGAAACCTAGAGAGGAAGAGGCCAGTCCTCTTCTGGCTGTGCCGGGTGGAGATTATAACAGAACATGGCCAAGATGTTCAAATGTTCATAAATGACCAGCATGGTCGAATAATAGTAAGGCAGAACAGTTGAAACTGGAGCAGCAGCACAGTCAGGTGGACTGGGGACAGCAAGGAGTCATCATGTCAGGTAGTCCTGGGGCATGGTCCTAGGGCTCAGGTCCTCCGAGAGAGAGAAAGAAAGAGAGAATTAGAGAGAGCATATGTGTTAAATGTTTTCCTCATCAATCTACACACATCACCACATAATGACATCACAATACCCCATAATGACATCACAATACCCCATAATGACATCACAATACCCCATAAAGACATCACAATACCCCATAATGACATCACAATACCCCAAAATTACATCACAATACCTCATAATGACATCACAATACCCCATAATGACATCACAATACCCCATGACATCACAATGCCCCATAATGACATCACAATACCCCATAATGACATCACAATACCCCAAAATTACATCACAATACCCCATAATGACGTCACAATACCTCATACTGACAAAGCAAAAACAGGTTTGTAGAATTAAAAAAAAAATTACATGAAAAATAAATGTTTACAGGCTTTTAGCTTTGAGATTTGAAATTGAGCTCAGAGGCGCATCCTGTTTCCATTGATTCTTGATATTTTTTTCTACAACCTGATTAGAGTCCAACCTGTGGTAAATTCAATTCATTGGACATGATTTGGAAAGGTACACAACTGTCTATATAAGATCCCGCAGTTGACAGTGCACATCAGAGCAAAAACCAATTCACATGAGGTCGAAGGAATTGTCCATAGAGCTCCGAGACAGGATTGTGTCAAGGCACAGATGGAACATCAATCCACTTTCCAGAATTTTCCTCAGTAGTTAAAACAATCAACGTTTCCCTTAGCTGTAGGAATTCTGATCAAGTCAATGTAGTATTTGCCACTTTCAATGCAACGTACCAAAGCAAAACGAGCTACGCAAGACTTAGTATGAAAAACTAACTACGCAAATGATTTTGTTGTAGCAGAACGCATCGGAGTAGGATTGCATATCCCATTCACAGGGGCATATCCCATTCACAGGTACATATCCCATTCACAGGTACATATCCCATTCACAGGGGCATATCCCATTCACAGGTACATATCCCATTCACAGGTACATATCCCATTCACAGGTACATATCCCATTCACAGGTACATATCCCATTTACAGGTACATATCCCATTCACAGGTACATATCCCATTCACAGGTACATATCCCATTCACAGGTACATATCATTCCATATCATTCACAGGTACATATCCCATTCACAGGTACATATCCCATTCACAGGTACATATCCCATTCACAGGTACATATCCCATTCACAGGTACATATCCCATTCACAGGTACATATCCCATTCACAGGTACATATCCCATTCACAGGTACATATCCCATTCACAGGTACATATCCCATTCACAGGTACATATCCCATTCACAGGTACATATCCCATTCACAGGTACATATCCCATTCACAGGTACGACTCAGGCCATTACTCTACACAGACCAGTATAACCAATCGGAGCTGCAGTAGGACTTATATATAAGTGCCTTGCTCAGGGGCAGAACAACAGATGTTTACCTTGTCAGCTCGGGGATCTAATCCAGCAACCTTCGGTTACCAGTCCAACCAGTAGGCTACCTGCCACTCCCGTAATGGTATGGGAATAATAATGCATTTTATTTTGTAAAGTGGTTTCTCGCGTCAAACAACACAGCAAAATATTCAGTCACCTTGTCTGAAGGACAAGTGGATAAACAGGTTAAAGGTCAAGCCCTGCATGTGTTTTTATTCTAAAGTCTGATGGAATGTAGGTCTACATTGAACACCACACATTGGCTGCTCCTGTAGTCTGAATGACAGAACAGCTGTTTCCATGTTAAAATGTTATGGGGAATGCATTTTATTCATTGTTTTTCATGGTAGGCCACTCCGGTAGGCTCTACATTATGAGGAAATAGACAAAGTAACTTACTTGGCCAATGTTAATATTATTATTGTTAAAAGAACTGCACTGTCCAATTAACAGTAGCTATTACAGCGACAAAATGCCATGCTATTGTTTGAGGAGAGCTCATAACAACAAAACACTTCTTTTCAACGTGATAGGGTTTGAGAAATTCACCTCTGAAGGTGGCATGTGTACTTACATTCTGAAATCTTGCTCTGATTTATCATCCAAAGGGTCCCAGAGATAACATGAAGTGTCCCTTTTGTTAGGTAAAATCATTTTTTGATATATCCTAAACAGATCCATATAGCACAGTTGATTTTGTATTTCCTCTCGTTCAATTTGCAAAGAAAGCAATCTGGTGAAAATCTAACCTTAAACGTTGTTTCAACCAGTCAAATCATATTTGTATTTATTCCTCAGAGATCCTAGAACATAACCAGACTTCACTATATCATTAGGGGTGTAGTATATCCTATAGGACACCATATCAGAGATCCTAGAAGGTAACCAGACTTCACTATATCATTAGGGGTGTAGTATATCCTATAGGACACCATATCAGAGATCCTAGAAGGTAACCAGACTTCACTATATCATTAGGGGTGTAGTATATCCTATAGGACACCATATCAGAGATCCTAGAAGGTAACCAGACTTCACTATATCATTAGGGGTGTAGTATATCCTATAGGACACCATATCAGAGATCCTAGAAGGTAACCAGACTTCACTATATCATTAGGGGTGTAGTATATCCTATAGGACACCATATCAGAGATCCTAGAAGGTAACCAGACTTCACTATATCATTAGGGGTGTAGTATATCCTATAGGACACCATATCAGAGATCCTAGAAGGTAACCAGACTTCACTATATCATTAGGGGTGTAGTATATCCTATAGGACACCATATCAGAGATCCTAGAAGGTAACCAGACTTCACTATATCATTAGGGGTGTAGTATATCCTAGAAGGTAACCAGACTTCACTATATCATTAGGGGTGTAGTATATAGGACACCATATCAGAGATCCTAGAAGGTAACCAGACTTCACTATATCATTAGGGGTGTAGTATATCCTATAGGACACCATATCAGAGATCCTAGAAGGTAACCAGACTTCACTATATCATTAGGGGTGTAGTATATCCTATAGGACACCATATCAGAGATCCTAGAAGGTAACCAGACTTCACTATATCATTAGGAGTGTAGTATATCCTATAGGACACCATATCAGAGATCCTAGAAGGTAACCAGACTTCACTATATCATTAGGGGTGTAGTATATCCTATAGGACACCATATCAGAGCTCCTAGAACGTAACCAGACTTCACTATATCATTAGAAGGTAACCAGTGTCAGTATATCCTATAGGACACCATATCAGAGATCCTAGAAGGTAACCAGACTTCACTATATCATTAGGGGTGTAGTATATCCTATAGGACACCATATCAGAGATCCTAGAAGGTAACCAGACTTCACTATATCATTAGGGGTGTAGTATATCCTATAGGACACCATATCAGAGATCCTAGAAGGTAACCAGACTTCACTATATCATTAGGGGTGTAGTATATCCTATAGGACACCATATATAGGACACACATATTTGGTCTCCATTTGATCAACTGTACCTTTGTCAAATAAGCACCAATCGGAGTCAAACAAAGCTAGATAGATTCATGGCACACCCGATGACGCGGACGGTCTCCATTTGATCAACTGTACCTTTGTCAAATAAGCACCAATCGGAGTCAAACAAAGCTAGATAGATAGCCAATGAGCTGGGTTTTGTGGGAGTTCCGGAAACCCTGTGTCTGTCGCAAAATGTTGGCGCCAACCTTTTGCCACAGCATGACTTTTCCTTTTGGAAAAGAAAATGTTTATATGAATGCAAATGTCTCCTTCACGATTTGTCCAAATGTTACTGAGTGACTTCATACTTCAAGTTATCCGTCGGAATCTTTGTACATACACTGCTGCCATCTTGTGGACACCGTCGGAAGTACAACCAGAGTGAACCCAGCAGGAACTGGGACCTTTCTGTTGCATTTCAAAGATGGTGGTAGAAAATAAACAGTTTTTTTTCTTTGTATTTTCTTCTACCAGTATAATATTCTCCTACATTCAATTCACTTTTCTACAAACTTCAAAGTGTTTCCTTTCAAATGGTACCAAGCAAATATCCTTGCTTCAGTGTGCCTGAGCTACAGGCAGTTAGATTTGTCATTTGTCAGGACCCGGTTACGAACCCAGGTCTCCGGAGTGAGAAACAGCCACTAAACCAACTGAGCCACGAATAGTCAGCAGAACCCAGAAGATGAGGCAGACACAGCAGTACTTGAGACGGTGTATTTAATGAAGTAAAAAGTGAAGTTCTTCAGGAAAACATGTAACTCCACAACCTCAAAAGGAATCCTACAAGAACAAAGGCAATCCTCCAAGACAAAAAGGTAAATCCACAAGGTGGAAGGTAAAGCACAAAAAGCCTCAAAAGATACTCAAAAACAAACAAACAAGAACAAAAAAACAGAATTCCACAAGAGAGTCCACCGGGATCAACAAGAGTTCACAGAGTACTAGGGCTGGGTGCATCATACAAACACAGAGCAAAGAACTGAGGAAAACAAAGGGTTTAAATACAATCAGGGGAAACGAGGCACAGGTGCAAATAATAATGGGGATCAAGGGAAAAGAAAAGGTCAAAAGGCACAATGGGGGCATCTAGTGACCAAAAACCGGAACAACCCTGGCCAAATCCTGACATCATTTAGGCAAAACACATTTAAAAAGGGGTCTATCCCTAAGAAGTGTTCAGACACCTTATTCTCACTTTACCTCATAGACACCTGATGCTGTTAAGACACTCCATTATCACATTACCTCATAGACACCTGATGCTGTTAAGACACTCCATTATCACATTACCTCATAGACACCTGATGCTGGTAAGACACTCCATTATCACATTACCTCATAGACACCTGATGCTGTTAAGACACTCCATTATGACATTACCTCATCGACATCTGATGCTGTTAAGACACTCCATTATCACATTACCTCATAGACACCTGATGCTGTTAAGACACTCCATTATCACATTACCTCATAGACACCTGATGCTGTTACAACACTCCATTATCACATTACCTCATAGACACCTGATGCTGTTAAGACACTCCATTATGACATTACCTCATAGACACCTGATATTGGTAAGACACTCCATTATCACATTACCTCATAGACACCTGATGCTGTTAAGACACTCCATTATCACATTACCTCATAGACACCTGATGCTGGTAAGACACTCCATTATCACATTACCTCATCCACACCTAATATTGGTAAGACACTCTGCGATCACATAGAATGCTGTCTCTTTCTTACATCACTTTTAACTTCCAGGGACTGCATCGAAACTGACACTTCATTCCCTGTATAGTGCACTACTTTTGATGGGTGCTGGTCCAAAGTAGTGCACTCTACAGGGAATAGGGTGCCATTTGAGATGCGGGCCTGTGTCATCCCGTTGTCCCATTAGCCAGCAGATTGCCTTGCCCTTCTCTGCTCCTCTCGGGCGAGCTACAGACACACATCCTTCCTCTCTGTCACATCCTCACACTTCAGTCTCCTCCTCTTCTTCAACAGATAAAGCAACTCCTCTCCCTCATGTCACCCACTTGTTGCGTGTATGTATCCATATATATATATAAATATATATACAGTATTATATATATATATATATATCTGTGTATCATCCATATATGTATTTAGTCCATTCCTTTACTTGTATTTGTGTGTTTAAGGTCGTTGTTGTGAAATTGTTAGATTACTTATTAGATGTTGCTGCACTATCAGAACAAGAAGCGAAGCACAAGCATTTTCGCTACACTCGCATGAACATTTGTTAACCATTTGTATGTGACCAATAACATTTGATTTGATTTGATATGTACAGACATGCATGTGTAACTGATGCGCACACACACACACACACACACACACACACACACACACACACACACACACACACACACACACACACACACACACACACACACACACACACACACACACACACACACACACACACACACACACACACACTACATGTTAATGTTTTCAAATGTAGGTAAAGTCTTTGTAATGGCTTTCTAGTTATGTATCAGACCCCAGTAAGACCAGCTATTGCCAATGGCATCAGCTAACAGTGAACCTAATAAAGCAAACCAAAATCATCTGCCTTTACAACGTGACAAAACTCTCTCAGTGTCTGTGTGCAGCTGACACCCCTGTGTGATCTGTAGAACACACAGAGAAACACAGACACACACAGGAAAACACACACACACTAAGGCGTAAACACACACACACTTCGACATAAACACACTTCAAGACACACAGGCGTGTGCGCATTGTTATCTGCAGCGAGGGCCATTAAACTGACTCGGCCATGTGGTAAAGGCATAGAGTTTTAATTACCCAGCTAGCTCAGCTTTGGGGCCTAAACCCCCCCACCTGTCTCCCTGTCTCAGCCCACCTATCTCCCTTTCTCCCTGTCTCAGCCCACCTCCCTCCCTGTCTCCCTGTCTCAGCCCACCTCCCTCCCTGACTCCCTGTCTCAGCCCAACACTCTCCCTGTCTCAGCAAAATGCTCTCCCTGTCTCACTGTCTCAGCCCACCTCTCTCTCTGTCTCCCTGTCTCAGCCCACCTCTCTCTCTGTCTCCCTGTCTCAGCCCAATGCTCTCCCTGTCTCCCTGTCTCAGCCCAATGCTCTCCCTGTCTCCCTGTCTCAGCCCAATGCTCTCCATGTCTCCCTGTCTCAGCCCAATGCTCTCCCTGTCTCCATGACTCAGCCCAACGCCCTCTCTGTCTCCCTGTCTCAGCCCACCTCCCTCCCTGTCTCCCTGTCTCACCCCAATGCCCTCCCTGTCTCCCTGTCTCCTTTCTCAGCCCAACGCCCTCTCTGTCTCCCTGTCTCAGCCCAACTCCCTCCCTGTCTCCCTGTCTCAGCCCACCTCCCTCCCTGTCTCCCTGTCTCAGCCCATCTCCCTCCCTGTCTCCCTGTCTCACCCCAACGCCCTCTCTGTCTCCCTGTCTCAGCCCACCTCCCTCCCTGTCTCCCTGTCTCACCCCAACGCCCTCCCTGTCTCCCTGTCTCAGCCCATCTCCCTCCCTGTCTCCCTGTCTCCCTGTCTCAGCCCAATGCTCTCCATGTCTCCCTGTCTCAGCCCAATGCTCTCCCTGTCTCCATGACTCAGCCCAACGCCCTCTCTGTCTCCCTGTCTCAGCCCACCTCCCTCCCTGTCTCCCTGTCTCACCCCAACGCCCTCCCTGTCTCCCTGTCTCCCTGTCTCAGCCCAACGCCCTCTCTGTCTCCCTGTCTCAGCCCAACTCCCTCCCTGTCTCCCTGTCTCAGCCCACCTCCCTCCCTGTCTCCCTGTCTCAGCCCATCTCCCTCCCTGTCTCCCTGTCTCACCCCAACGCCCTCTCTGTCTCCCTGTCTCAGCCCACCTCCCTCCCTGTCTCCCTGTCTCACCCCAACGCCCTCCCTGTCTCCCTGTCTCAGCCCATCTCCCTCCCTGTCTCCCTGTCTCAGCCCACCTCCCTCCCTGTCTCAGCCCATCTCCCTCCCTGTCTCCCTGTCTCAGCCCATCTCCCTCCCTGTCTCCCTGTCTCAGCCCATCTCCCTCCCTGTCTCCCTGTCTCAGCCCACCTCCCTCCCTGTCTCAGCCCATCTCCCTCCCTGTCTCCCTGTCTCAGCTCACCTCCCTCCCTGTTCCCTCTTCTGTCCTTCCTCCCTCCTGTTCCGTCCTCTGTCCTTCCTCCCTCCTGTTCCCTCCTCTGTCCTTACTCCCTCCTGTTCCCTCCTCTGTCCTTCCTCTCTCCTGTTCCCTCCTCTGTCCTTCCTCCCTCCTGTTCCCTCCTCTGTCCTTCCTCCCTCCTGTTCCCTCCTCTGTCGTTCCTCCCTCCTCTGTCGTTCCTCCCTCCTCTGTCGTTCCTCCCTCCTCTGTCCTCCCTCCTGTTCCCTCCTCTGTCCTCCCTCCTGTTCCCTCCTCTGTCGTTCCTCTCTCCTCTGTCCTCCCTCCTGTTCCCTCCTCTGTCGTTCCTCCCTCCTCTGTCCTCCCTCCTGTTCCCTCCTCTGTCCTCCCTCCTGTTCCCTCCTCTGTCCTCCCTCCTGTTCCCTCCTCTGTCGTTCCTCCCTCCTCTGTCCTCCCTCCTGTTCCCTCCTCTGTCGTTCCTCCCTCCTGTTCCCTCCTCTGTCGTTCCTCCCTCCTCTGTCCTCCCTCCTGTTCCCTCCTCTGTCCTCCCTCCTGTTCCCTCCTCTGTCCTCCCTCCTGTTCCCTCCTCTGTCGTTCCTCCCTCCTCTGTCCTCCCTCCTGTTCCCTCCTCTGTCGTTCCTCCCTCCTGTTCCCTCCTCTGTCGTTCCTCCCTCCTCTGTCCTCCCTCCTGTTCCCTCCTCTGTCGTTCCTCCCTCCTGTTCCCTCCTCTGTCGTTCCTCCCTCCTGTTCCCTCCTCTGTCGTTCCTCCCTCCTGTTCCCTCCTCTGTCCTTCCTCCCTCCTGTTCCCTCCTCTGTCGTTCCTCCCTCCTGTTCCCTCCTCTGTCCTCCCTCCTGTTCCCTCCTCTGTCGTTCCTCCCTCCTGTTCCCTCCTCTGTCGTTCCTCCCTCCTGTTCCCTCCTCTGTCCTTCCTCCCTCCTGTTCCCTCCTCTGTCGTTCCTCCCTCCTGTTCCCTCCTCTGTCCTTCCTCCCTCCTGTTCCCTCCTCTGTCCTTCCTCCCTCCTGTTCCCTCCTCTGTCGTTCCTCCCTCCTGTTCCCTCCTCTGTCGTTCCTCCCTCCTGTTCCCTCCTCTGTCCTTCCTCCCTCCTGTTCCCTCCTCTGTCCTTCCTCCCTCCTGTTCCCTCCTCTGTCGTTCCTCCCTCCTGTTCCCTCCTCTGTCGTTCCTCCCTCCTGTTCCCTCCTCTGTCGTTCCTCCCTCCTGTTCCCTCCTCTGTCCTTCCTCCCTCCTGTTCCCTCCTCTGTCGTTCCTCCCTCCTGTTCCCTCCTCTGTCCTTCCTCCCTCCTGTTCCCTCCTCTGTCCTTCCTCCCTCCTGTTCCCTCCTCTGTCGTTCCTCCCTCCTCTGTCCTCCATCCTGTTCCCTCCTCTGTCCTTCCTCCCTCCTGTTCCCTCCTCTGTCCTCCCTCCTGTTCCCTCCTCTGTCCTCCCTCCTGTTCCCTCCTCTGTCGTTCCTCCCTCCTCTGTCCTCCATCCTGTTCCCTCCTCTGTCCTTCCTCCCTCCTGTTCCCTCCTCTGTCCTCCCTCCTGTTCCCTCCTCTGTCCTCCCTCCTGTTCCCTCCTCTGTCGTTCCTCCCTCCTCTGTCCTCCATCCTGTTCCCTCCTCTGTCCTTCCTCCCTCCTGTTCCCTCCTCTGTCCTCCCTCCTGTTCCCTCCTCTGTCCTCCCTCCTGTTCCCTCCTCTGTTGTTCCTCCCTCCTCTGTCCTCCCTCCTGTTCCCTCCTCTGTCGTTCCTCCCTCCTCTGTCCTCCATCCTGTTCCCTCCTCTGTCCTTCCTCCCTCCTGTTCCCTCCTCTGTCCTCCCTCCTGTTCCCTCCTCTGTCGTTCCTCCCTCCTCTGTCCTCCCTCCTGTTCCCTCCTCTGTCGTTCCTCCCTCCTGTTCCCTCCTCTGTCGTTCCTCCATCCTCTGTCCTCCCTCCTGTTCCCTCCTCTGTCCTCCCTCCTGTTCCCTCCTCTGTCCTCCCTCCTGTTCCCTCCTCTGTCGTTCTTCCATCCTCTGTCCTCCCTCCTGTTCCCTCCTCTGTCCTCCCTCCTGTTCCCTCCTCTGTCGTACCTCCCTCCTTTTCCCCCCTCCTCTGTCGTTCCTCCATCCTGTTCCCTCCTCTGTCCTTCCTCTGTCGTTCCTCCCTCCTAATCCCTCCTCTGTCCTCCCTCCTGTTCCCTCCTCTGTCCTCCATCCTGTTCCCTCCTCTGTCCTTCCTCTGTCATTCCTCCCTCCTAATCCCTCCTCTGTCCTCCCTCCTGTTCCCTCCTCTGTCCTCCATCCTGTTCCCTCCTCTGTCCTTCCTCTGTCATTCCTCCCTCCTGTTCCCTCCTCTGTCCTCCCTCCTGTTCCCTCCACTGTCGTTCCTCCCTCCTGTTCCCTCCTCTGTCCTTCCTCCCTCCTGTTCCTTCCTCTGTCCTCCCTCCTGTTCCCTCCTCTGTCATTCCTCCCTCCTGTTCCCTCCTCTGTCATTCCTCCCTCCTTTTCCCTCCTCCTCTGTCCTTCCTCCCTCCTGTTCCCTCCTCTGTCCTTCCTCCCTCTTTTTCCCTCCTCCACTGTCATTCCCCCGACATTACCTTGCTACTTCCTGGCAAGGTCGGTGCTGGGTGGCACCCAAGAGCCAGGCAGCCGGAGGGCTAGGGTTACAGCAGTACAGCTTCCCAAATGGCACCCTATTCCCTGTTTCCTGTTCCGTGCACTATTCTTGACCTGGGCACATAGTCATAGGGCCTATAAGGTCTGGTCAAAAGCAGTGCACTAAATGTGCAATAGGGTGCCATTTGGAACGGACCCCGGCTCTCTGCTCCTCACATGTTTTAACAATTTCCTCCCTCCTCCGTGAAAATTATGCAAATATTTTTTTGTCCAGTTTCCTGAAGTCTGGAACACCAATTAAGATTGTCTGTTTGGGTTTCAGGATGATGAAGGAAGGGGTTCGCAGACAGACAGGTAGGAAGGCAGACAGACGAACGGACGGAGGGAGGGAGACTTACGGACAGACTGACAAACAGACCGGGAGGGAGACAGACAGAGGTCGGGAGCCAGTTTAGACAGCGAGACAGACAGGCAGACAGGAGGGAGGCAGACAGGGAGCGAGGCAGGGAGGCAGGGAGTCAGGGATGCAGGGAAGCAGGGAGGCAGGCAGGGAGGCAGGGAGGCAGGGAGAGAGGGAGGCAGGGAGAGAGGGAGGCAGGGAGGCAGGGAGAGAGGGAGGCAGGGAGAGAGGGAGGCAGGGAGGAGGCAGGGAGGCAGGGAGGCAGAGGGAGGCAGGGAGGCAGGGATGCAGGGATGCAGGAGGCAGGGATGCAGGGAGGCAGGGAGTCAGGGATGCAGGGAGGGGAGGCAGGGAGGCAGGGAGGCAGAGGGAGGAGTCAGGGATGGGAGTCAGGGATGCAGGGATGGGAGGCAGGGAGGCAGGGAGTCAGGGATGCAGGGGAGGGAGGCAGGGAAGGGATGCAGGGACAGGGAGTCAGGGAAGGGATGCAGGGAAGGAGAGGGATGAGGGATGAGGGAGGCAGGGAGAGATGCAGGGAAAGGAGGGTAGGGAAGGAGGAGGACAGGGATGCAGGGATGCAGGGAGGCAGGGATCAGGGATCAGGGAGGCTTTCTTCTGGATAGTAGGCCTTGGCCAGGGAGGGGAGTAGGCAGGGACAGACAGGGATAGGGAGGCAGGGATGGTGTTGATTTCATGATGGATAAGTGATGATCCCTTTCCTGATGAGCCTTCAGTCAGGGACTGATATGTCCCAAATGCTGAGGCTATGGCAGGGAGGCAGAGTGCCCATGGGACCTGGTCAGGGAGGGAGGAAGAAAGGACTATAAAATATTGTGGAATGCAGAAAAAAACAGCGATTGTATTTGAACCAGTGGAGGTTTCATCACAACAAAATAACCTTGGCCATTATCAATCTGATTTCATGATGGCTGTGAGATCCCTTTCCTGATGAGCCTTCAGTCACAATCTGTCTCAAATGCTGTGATGTCCAGTAGAGTGCCCATGGGACCTGGTCAATCTGTCTATAAACAATGCTGAATGAGAAAACAGCATTATTTGAATCTGTTTCAATCTGTCAAAATAAAGCATTATCAATCTGTCTCAATGCTGTGAGATGAGAGCATTATCAATCTGTCTCAATGCTGTGAGACGAGAGCATTATAAATCTGTCTCAATGCTGTGAGAATAGAGCATTATCAATCTGTCTCAATGCTGTCAAAATAGAGCATTATCAATCTGTCTCAATGCTGTGAGATGAGAGCATTATCAATCTGTCTCAATGCTGTGAGAATAGAGCATTATAAATCTGTCTCAATGCTGTCAGAGTAGAGCATTATCAATCTGTCTCAATGCTGTCAGAATAGTGCATTATCAATCTGTCTCAATGCTGTGAGACGGAGCATTATCAATCTGTCTCAATGCTGTCAGAATAGAGCATTATCAATCTGTCTCAATGCTGTGAGACGAGAGCATTATCAATCTGTCTCAATGCTGTCAGAATAGTGCATTATCAATCTGTCTCAATGCTGTGAGACGAGAGCATTATCATTCTGTCTCAATGCTGTCAGAATAGAGCATTATCAATCTGTCTCAATGCTGTGAGACGAGAGCATTATCAATCTGTCTCAATGCTGTCAGAATAGAGCATTATCAATCTGTCTCAATGCTGTGAGACGAGAGCATTATCAATCTGTCTCAATGCTGTCAGAATAGAGCATTATCAATCTGTCTCAATGCTGTGAGACGAGAGCATTATCAATCTGTCTTAATGCTGTCAGAATAGTGCATTATCGATCTGTCTCAATGCTGTGAGATGAGAGCATTATCAATCTGTCTCAATGCTGTCAGAATAGAGCATTATCAATCTGTCTCAATGCTGTCAGAATAGAGCATTATCAATCTGTCTCCATGCTGTGAGACGAGAGCATTATCAATCTGTCTCAATGCTGTTAGACAAGAGCATTATCAATCTGTCTCAATGATGTCAGAATAGAGCATTATCAATCTGTCTCAATGCTGTCAGAATAGAGCATTATCAATCTGTCTCAATGCTGTGAGATGAGAGCATTATCAATCTGTCTCAATGATGTCAGAATAGAGCATTATCAATCTGTCTCAATGCTGTGAGACGAGAGCATTATCAATCTGTCTCAATGCTGTCAGAATAGAGCATTATCAATCTGTCTCAATGCTGTGAGACGAGAGCATTATTACATTTACATTTACATTTAAGTCATTTAGCAGACGCTCTTATCCATTATCAATCTGTCTCAATGCTGTGAGACTAGAGCATTATCAATCTGTCTCAATGCTGTCAGACTAGAGCATTATCAATCTGTCTCAATGCTGTCAGACTAGAGCATTATCAATCTGTCTCAATGCTGTCAGACTAGAGCATTATCAATCTGTCTCAATGATGTCAGTATAGAGCATTATCAATCTGACTCAATGCTGTCAGACTAGAGCATTATCAATCTGTGTCAATGATGTCAGTATAGAGCATTATCAATCTGTCTCAATGATGTCAGTATAGAGCATTATCAATCTGACTCAATGATGTCAGTATAGAGCATTATCAATCTGTGTCAATGCTGTCAGAATAGAGCATTATCAATCTGTCTCCATGCTGTGAGACAAGAGCATTATCAATCTGTCTCAATTATGTCAGAATAGAGCATTATCAATCTGTCTCAATGATGTCAGAATAGAGCATTATCAATCTGTGTCAATGATGTCAGAACAGAGCATTATCAATCTGTCTCAATGCTGTGAGATGAGAGCATTATCAATCTGTCTCAATGATGTCAGAATAGAGCATTATCATTCTGTCTCAATGCTGTCAGAATAGAACATTATCGATCTGTCTCAATGATCTCCACTCCTCTCAGCAGGTCTAGATCTCCACTCCTCTCAGCAGGTCTAGATCTCCACTCCTCTCAGCAGGCCTAGATCTCCACTCCTCTCAGCAGCCCTAGATCTCCACTCCTCTCAGCAGGCCTAGATCTCCACTCCTCTCAGCAGGCCTAGATCTCCACTCCTCTCAGCAGGCCTAGATCTCCACTCCTCTCAGCAGGCCTAGATCTCCACTCCTCTCAGCAGGCCCAGATCTCCACTCCTCTCAGCAGGCCTCGATCTCCACTCCTCTCAGCAGGCCTAGATAACCACTCCTCTCAGCAGGCCTAGATCTCTGTCTCAATGCTGGAGAGTTCATCAATGAGCTTGATGCCTTGATAAGCTCCTTTCCTGAGGACGGCTCACCTCTCACAGTTCTGGGCGACTTTAACCTCCCCACGTCTACCTTTGACTCTTTCCTCTCTGCCTCCTTCTTTCCACTCCTCTCCTCTTTTGACCTCACCCTCTCACCTTCCCCCCCTACTCACAAGGCAGGCAATACGCTCGACCTCATCTTTACTAGATGCTGTTCTTCCACTAACCTCATTGCAACTCCCCTCCAAGTCTCCGACCACTGCCTTGTATCCTTTTCCCTCTCGCTCTCATCCAACACCTCCCACACTGCCCCTACTCGGATGGTATCGCGCCGTCCCAACCTTCGCTCTCTCTCCCCCGCTACTCTCTCCTCTTCCATCCTATCATCTCTTCCCTCCGCTCAAACCTTCTCCCACCTATCTCCTGATTCTGCCTCCTCAACCCTCCTCTCCTCCCTCTCTGCATCCCTTGACTCTCTATGTCCCCTATCCTCCAGGCCGGCTCGGTCCTCCCCTCCCGCTCCGTGGCTCGATGACTCATTGCGAGCTCACAGAACAGGGCTCCGGGCAGCCGAGCGGAAATGGAGGAAAACTCGCCTCCCTGCGGACCTGGCATCCTTTCACTCCCTCCTCTCTACATTTTCCTCCTCTGTCTCTGCTGCTAAAGCCACTTTCTACCACGCTAAATTCCAAGCATCTGCCTCTAACCCTAGGAAGCTCTTTGCCACCTTCTCCTCCCTCCTGAATCCTCCGCCCCCTCCCCCCTCCTCCCTCTCTGCAGATGACTTCGTCAACCATTTTGAAAAGAAGGTCGACGACATCCGATCCTCGTTTGCTAAGTCAAACGACACCGCTGGTTCTGCTCACACTGCCCTACCCTGTGCTCTGACCTCTTTCTCCCCTCTCTCTCCAGATGAAATCTCGCGTCTTGTGACGGCCGGCCGCCCAACAACCTGCCCGCTTGACCCTATCCCCTCCTCTCTTCTCCAGACCATTTCCGGAGACCTTCTCCCTTACCTCACCTCGCTCATCAACTCATCCCTGACCGCTGGCTACGTCCCTTCCGTCTTCAAGAGAGCGAGAGTTGCACCCCTTCTGAAAAAACCTACACTCGATCCCTCCGATGTCAACAATTACAGACCAGTATCCCTTCTTTCTTTTCTCTCCAAAACTCTTGAACGTGCCGTCCTTGGCCAGCTCTCCCGCTATCTCTCTCTGAATGACCTTCTTGATCCAAATCAGTCAGGTTTCAAGACTAGTCATTCAACTGAGACTGCTCTCCTCTGTATCACGGAGGCGCTCCGCACTGCTAAAGCTAACTCTCTCTCCTCTGCTCTCATCCTTCTAGATCTATCGGCTGCCTTCGATACTGTGAACCATCAGATCCTCCTCTCCACCCTCTCCGAGTTGGGCATCTCCGGCGCGGCCCACGCTTGGATTGCGTCCTACCTGACAGGTCGCTCCTACCAGGTGGCGTGGCGAGAATCTGTCTCCTCACCACACGCTCTCACCACTGGTGTCCCCCAGGGCTCTGTTCTTGGCCCTCTCCTATTCTCGCTATACACCAAGTCACTTGGCTCTGTCATAACCTCACATGGTCTCTCTTATCATTGCTATGCAGACGACACACAATTAATCTTCTCCTTTCCCCCTTCTGATGACCAGGTGGCGAATTGCATCTCTGCATGTCTGGCAGACATATCAGTGTGGATGACGGATCACCACCTCAAGCTGAACCTCGGCAAGACGGAGCTGCTCTTCCTCCCGGGGAAGGACTGCCCGTTCCATGATCTCGCCATCACGGTTGACAACTCCATTGTGTCCTCCTCCCAGAGCGCCAAGAACCTTGGCGTGATCCTGGACAACACCCTGTCGTTCTCAACTAACATCAAGGCGGTGGCCCGTTCCTGTAGGTTCATGCTCTACAACATCCGCAGAGTACGACCCTGCCTCACACAGGAAGCGGCGCAGGTCCTAATCCAGGCACTTGTCATCTCCCGTCTGGATTACTGCAACTCGCTGTTGGCTGGGCTCCCTGCCTGTGCCATTAAACCCCTTCAACTCATCCAGAACGCCGCAGCCCGTCTGGTGTTCAACCTTCCCAAGTTCTCTCACGTCACCCCGCTCCTCCGTTCTCTCCACTGGCTTCCAGTTGAAGCTCGCATCCGCTACAAGACCATGGTGCTTGCCTACGGAGCTGTGAGGGGAACGGCACCTCAGTACCTCCAGGCTCTGATCAGGCCCTACACCCAAACAAGGGCACTGCGTTCATCCACCTCTGGCCTGCTCGCCTCCCTACCACTGAGGAAGTACAGCTCCCGCTCAGCCCAGTCAAAACTGTTCGCTGCCCTGGCCCCCCAATGGTGGAACAAACTCCCTCACGACGCCAGGACAGCGGAGTCAATCACCACCTTCCGGAGACACCTGAAACCCCACCTCTTTAAGGAATACCTAGGATAGGTTAAGTAATCCCTCTCACCCCACCCCCTAAGTTTTAGATGCACTATTGTTAAGTGACTGTCCCACTGGATGTCATAAGGTGAATGCACCAATTTGTAAGTCGCTCTGGATAAGAGCGTCTGCTAAATGACTTAAATGTAAATGTAAATGTAATCTCCACTCCTCTCAGCAGGCCTAGATCTCCACTCCTCTCAGCAGGCCTAGATCTCCACTCCTCTCAGCAGGCCTCGATCTCCACTCCTCTCAGCAGCCCTAGATCTCCACTCCTCTCAGCAGGCCTAGATCTCCACTCCTCTCAGCAGGCCTAGATCTCCACTCCTCTCAGCAGCCCTAGATCTCCACTCCTCTCAGCAGGCCTAGATCTCCACTCCTCTCAGCAGGCCTCGATCTCCACTCCTCTCAGCAGGCCTAGATCTCCACTCCTCTCAGCAGGCCTAGATCTCCACTCCTCTCAGCAGGCCTAGATCTCCACTCCTCTCAGCAGCCCTAGATCTCCACTCCTCTCAGCAGGCCTAGATCTCCACTCCTCTCAGCAGGTCTAGATCTCCACTCCTCTCAGCAGGTCTAGATCTCCACTCCTCTCAGCAGGCCTAGATCTCCACTCCTCTCAGCAGGCCTAGATCTCCACTCCTCTCAGCAGGCCTAGATCTCCACTCCTCTCAGCAGGCCTAGATCTCCACTCCTCTCAGCAGGCCTAGATCTCCACTCCTCTCAGCAGGTCTAGATCTCCACTCCTCTCAGCAGGCCTAGATCTCCACTCCTCTCAGCAGGCCTAGATCTCCACTCCTCTCAGCAGCCCTAGATCTACACTCCTAATCAACAGAAGCACTAGATCTACACTCCTCTCTCAGCAGCAGGTATGGTCATATCAGAAGTTACAGCCACGTAAAACCCCTGACAATAGCACAACATTAAAATTAGAACCAGGCCCATGCTGGGAAAACTATCCTCCTCTCTTTCCTGTGAATCAAATCACTATCAAATCACTATCACTATAATCACTATACTGCTTCTATCTCTCTCTCTCTCTCTCTCTCTCTCTCTCTCTCTCTCTCTCTCTCTCTCTCTCTCTCTCTCTCTCTCTCTCTCTCTCTCTCTATCTCTCCCTTCCTCTCTCTCTCTATCTCTCCCTTCCCCCCTCTCTCTCTCTATGTCTCTATGTCTCTCTATGTCTCTTGCTTTGGCTCTGTCTCTCTCTCTCTCTCTCTCTCTCTCTCTCTCTCTCTCTCTCTCTCTCTCTCTCTCTCTGTCTCTTTATGTCTATGTCTCTCTTTCTCTCTCTCTCTCTCTCTCTCTCTCTCTCTCTCTCTCTCTCTCTCTCTCTCTCTCTCTCTCTCTCTCTCTCTCTCTCTCTCTCTATGTCTCTGTCTCTGGCTCTGTCTCTCTCTATGTGTCTGTCTCTGGCTCTGTCTCTCTCTCTCTCTCTGTCTCTGGCTGTCTATGTCTCTTTCTCTCTCTCTCTCTCTCTCTCTCTCTCTCTCTCTCTCTCTCTCTCTCTCTCTCTCTCTCTCTCTCTCTCTCCCTTCTCTCTCTCTCTCTCTCCCTTCCCCCTCTCTCTCTCTATGTCTCTATGTCTCTCTATGTCTCTTGCTTTGGCTCTGTCTCTCTCTCTCTATCTCTCTCTCTCTCTCTCTCTCTCTCTCTCTCTCTCTCTCTCTCTCTCTCTCTCTCTCTCTATCTCTCTCTCTCTCTCTCTCTCTCTCTCTCTCTCTCTGCTCTCTCTCTATGTCTCTGTCTCTGGCTCTGTCTCTCTCTCTCTCTCTGTCTCTGGCTGTCTATGTCTCTTTCTCTCTCTCTCTCTCTCTCTCTCTCTCTCTCTCTCTCTCTCTCTCTCTCTCTCTCTCTCTCTCTCTCTCTCTCTCTCTCTCTCTCTCTCTCTATGTCTCTGTCTCTGGCTCTGTCTCTGTCTCTCTCTCTCTCTGTCTCTGGCTGTCTATGTCTCTTTCTCTCTCTCTCTCCCTTCCTCTCTCTTTCTCTCCCTTCCTCTCTCTTTCTCTCTCTCTCTCCCTTCCTCTCTCTTTCTCACCCCACCAGTCCATTTATAGACTAACTGCTGATTCTGTGGACTAACTCAAAAAACAGGGAAAAAACCTGATAGGTCCTAAAAGGCAATGCAGTCCTCCCCTCCCCTCCTCATCCTCTGAAAACCACCCCAGCTCTTTGGAAGTCCATTGTCTGAATTCCAAATAGCACCCTATAGTCTATGTACTGCACTACTGCCCACCGGGCCCTGGTCAAACATAGTTTACTACATAGGGAATAGGGTGTTATTATGGGATGTAGTCCAAATCTCTCCATCATATAAATATCTACTGGCTCCAGAAATTCCCCATCATGTTAAAGAATTTGATCCAGGGATTGTGCTGTCTGGCTAAAAGTTCACGTGGCTTTAAAAAAGGACTGGTGTCACGGTCCTAAAGCGAACGCCTCGGTTCAAAGGTGGGTGTAAACCCGAGTCTGGGAGAGAGATTGATCTTGATCGCAGGGGTGAAACCTTTGGAACGGAGGGCGTGTAATCGCGTCGGGAAGCGGAACCAACCCTGTCGTTATTAAATGGTGAGAGAGAGGGGGGGGTCGGTCAAATCTGAATTGAGCGATATTATGAAATTGAAGACGGGGCTACAACAACCACGGCGATAGAGATATTAGCCTTTGATGAGGTCATCCGTCACCATAAATGTTAACAATTGGAATGTCACACGAGATATAAACATTTGAAAGATCAATTAGGGCGTCAAACATATTTTTTACCTTATATCGTCATGCAACTAACAGTTTATGTTTTAAAATCCTAAAATAAAATAATAAATAGACAAACCTACAGAGTAACAAAACATTAAGTACCTAAATTAGAGTAAGCTGATTCAGAAAATAAACTGCTTGAAAAAACACAGTGACCAAGGCTTCAAAAGAAACACTGATTGTGGAGAAGACTGTCTTTTGGGTGTAGGAGAAAAATATAACCTTAAACTCAGTCAGTCTGACTGTCTGTTCCTTTCTATACCTGTCCTCTTTCTGCCATTTCATTCCTTAATTCCTCCTCTTTGTCTCACTCTCTCTATCCTTCCCTCTGTCCCCTGTACCCCTCCATTCACGCCATCTCTCTCTAAATGTCCCCCTGTCTGTCCCCTGTACCCCTCCATTCTCTCTAAATGTCCCCCTGTCTGTCCCTCTCTCTGTCCCCTGTACCCCTCCATTCACGCCATCTCTCATCTCTCTCTAAATGTCCCCCTGTCTGTCCCTCCCTCTGTCCCCTGTACCCCTCCCTTCACACCATCTATCTCTAAATGTCCCTCTGTCCCCTGTACCCCTCCATTCACGCCCTCTCTCTCTAAATGTCCCCTGTCTGTCCCTCCCTCTGTCCCCTGTACCCCTCCCTTCACACCATCTCTCTCTAAATGTCCCCCTGTCTGTCCCTCCCTCTGTCCCCTGTACCCCTCCCTTCACACCATCTATCTCTAAATGTCCCTCTGTCCCCTGTACCCCTCCATTCACGCCCTCTCTCTCTAAATGTCCCCCTGTCCCCTGTACCCCTCCATTCACGCCCTCTCTCTCTAAATGTCCCCCTGTCCCCTGTACCCCTCCATTCACGCCCTCTCTCTCTAAATGTCCCTCTGTCCCCTGTACCCCTCCATTCACGCCCTCTCTCTCTAAATGTCCCCCTGTCTGTCCCTCCCTCTGTCCCCTGTACCCCTCCATTCACGCCCTCTCTCTCTAAATGTCCCTCTGTCTGTCCCCTGTACCCCTCCATTCACGCCCTCTCTCTCTAAATGTCCCTCTGTCCCCTGTACCCCTCCATTCACACCATCTATCTCTAAATGTCCCCCTGTCCCCTGTACCCCTCCATTCACGCCCTCTCTCTCTAAATGTCCCCCTGTCCCCTGTACCCCTCCATTCACGCCCTCTCTCTCTAAATGTCCCTCTGTCCCCTGTACCCCTCCATTCACGCCCTCTCTCTCTAAATGTCCCCCTGTCTGTCCCCTGTACCCCTCCATTCACGCCCTCTCTCTCTAAATGTCCACCTGTCTGTCCCCTGTACCCCTCCATTCACACCCTCTCTCTCTAAATGTCCACCTGTCTGTCCCCTGTACCCCTCCATTCACACCCTCTCTCTCTAAATGTCCCCCTGTTCCCTGTACCCCTGTATTCTCTCTAATTGTCTCTCCCCGCCCCGCCCCTCCCTCCATCCCATCTCTCTCTCCCAAAGGCATATGCTATGATGGGAGGTAGGGTCTCTGAAAATGTCTCTCCCCACCCCGCCCCGCCCCCCCCCCCCCGCCCCACCCCGCCCTCTATAGGCTTGGCAGTATAGCCTACCTGGCTGGGATGAAAATAAACTACACACTCTCTCTGTCTATGGTCTACAGCCACCTGTGTTGTCTTTGTGGCGCTGTCATCGGTCTCCTGGCAGGCTTTGTAGGCTTGCCAGTGTGAGGACAGGCCCGGCACAGACTGATCTCTCTCAGCCTCTCTCTCTGTCTATTCGTCTGTCTGTCTGTCTGTATGTGTGTGTGTGTGTGTGTCTATGCATGTGTGTGTGTGTGTGTGTGTGTGTGTGTGTGTGTGTGTGTGTGTGTCTGTGTGTGTTTGTCTGTCTGTCTGTCTGTCTGTGTGTGTGTATGCCTCTCTCTCCGTCTATTTGTCTGTCTGTCTGTCTGTCTGTCTGTCTGTCTGTCTGTCTGTCTGTCTGTCTGTCTGTCTGTCTGTCTGTCTGTCTGTCTGTCTGTCTGTCTGTCTGTCTGTCTGTGTGTGTGTGTGTGTGTGTGTGTGTGTGTGTGTGTGTGTGTGTGTGTGTGTGTGTGTGTGTGTGTGTGTGTGTGTGTGTGTGTGTGTGTGTGTGTGTGTGTGTGTGTGTGTGTGTGTGTGCGTGCGTGCGTGCGTGCGTGCGTGCGTGCGTGCGTGCGTGCGTGCGTGCGTGTGTGTGTGTGTGTATGTCTCTCCCTCTGTGTGTGTGTGTCTGTATGTGTGTGTGTGTATATTCATGTGTGTGTGTGTATGTCTCTCTCTCTGTCTATTTGCCTGTCTATTTGCCTGTCTGTGTGTGTGTGTGTGTGTGTGTGTGTGTGTGTGTGTGTGTGTGTGTGTGTGTGTGTGTGTGTGTGTGTGTGTGTGTGTGTGTGTGTGTGTGTGTGATGACAGACCCAACATCCCTCTCTGTCATGCATGGCCTTGGGAATCCTCTAAGGATTTAAGGGGTACTGCGGTGTCGGGCAGCGAGTGCTCTCGGGCGCCCTTGGATCTGCTAGCATATACCCCCCCCCCCATCTTAAGTCTATTGTCACTGCCCAGACACACACACACACACACACACACACACACACACACACACACACACACACACACACACACACACACACACACACACACACACACACACACACACACACACACACACCTGTTTGTCTCTTTCCACACCATGGGCTAGCCAAACAGCAGGGTCCTCTGGCTCTCCAACGGGTCAGCTCTCCTCTCAACTCTCTCTACCCCCAGGATGCTTTGATCTGACAGGCTGAGAGGGGTGTGAGAGCAAGGGGCTTTGAGGACTGGAGGGGTGGGTTGTAAGTTAGGGGGGTGGATTTGCTGTTTGAGGACTGGAGTGGGTGGGTGTGTTGTGTGTCTGTGTGTGTGTGTGGGGGGTTAGGAAGTCAGGGGGGTTGTGGTTGTGTGTAGGGCTGTTACGGTGACCATATTAACAGCAGTCAAATTCCACGTGATCATTTAGTCACGGTAATTAGGCTTCACCAAGCTCTGATTCTGCTGATGGTCATTACTGTCCTACCAAACTAACTGCCTGTTACTCAGCACTGTATTGTCCCTCTAATCACTCTGACATCAATGCAGATGTAATAGAAAATCTAATCAAACACATCATGAGAGTCCATGAACTCATGCTGCGTAAGGTTTCTACAGGCTATGCAATTGTGTGAAAAAACAGAGTGATGGCCTCTATTAAAAAGTGGAGGATCCCCATCAGCATTTATTTTTATTTGGACCTTTATTTAACCAGGTAGGCTAGTTGAGAACACCTTTATTTAACCAGGTAGGCTAGTTGAGAACACCTTTATTTAACCAGGTAGGCTAGTTGAGAACACCTTTATTTAACCAGGTAGGCTAGTTGAGAACACCTTTATTTAACCAGGTAGGCTAGTTGAGAACACCTTTATTTAACCAGGTAGGCTAGTTAAGAACACCTTTATTTAACCAGATAGGCTAGTTGAGAACACCTTTATTTAACCAGGTAGGCTAGTTGAGAACACCTTTATTTAACCAGGTAGGCTAGTTAAGAACACCTTTATTTAACCAGATAGGCTAGTTGAGAACACCTTTATTTAACCAGATAGGCTAGTTGAGAACACCTTTATTTAACCAGGTAGGCTAGTTGAGAACACCTTTATTTAACCAGGTAGGCTAGTTGAGAACACCTTTATTTAACCAGGTAGGCTAGTTGAGAACACCTTTATTTAACCAGGTAGGCTAGTTGAGAACACCTTTATTTAACCAGGTAGGCTAGTTAAGAACACCTTTATTTAACCAGATAGGCTAGTTGAGAACACCTTTATTTCACCAGGTAGGCTAGTTGAGAACACCTTTATTTAACCAGGTAGGCTAGTTGAGAACACCTTTATTTAACCAGGTAGGCTAGTTGAGAACACCTTTATTTAACCAGGTAGGCCAGTTGAGAACACCTTTATTTAACCAGGTAGGCTATCTGAGAACAAGTTCTCATTTAAAGCTGCAACCTGGCCAAGATAAAGCAAAGCAGTGCGACACAAACAACAACACAGAGTTACACATCAATAACACAAGAGAACAAAAAGAAAGACTATATACAAATGGCGTGAGGAGGTAAGGCAGTAACTAGGCCACAGTAGCGGAGTAATTACAGTTTAGAAAATGAACACTGGTAGTGATAGCTGAGCAGATGATGATGTGCAAGTAGAAATACTGGTGTGCAAAATGGCAGAAAAGTAAATAAAAACAATATGGGGATGAGGTAGATAGTTTGGGTGGGCTAAGTACAGATGGGCTATGTACAGCTGCAGCGATCGTTGTGTGATTGGTTAGCTGCTCAGACAGCTGATGTTTAAAGCTAGTGAGGGAAATATAAGTCTCCAGCTAAGCCTACTAGATTTCTTTCTCAACTTTTCTAATATTAAGCAAATTGCTTCTCTTTACAATAGGAGTATAGCCTACCTGGCTGGTATGAAAATGAAAAGCCTCCTCCATCCGCTATTTAAGTGCATATGTAACCGTTGTGAAACGGCTAGCTAGTTAGTGGTGGTGCGCGCTAAATAGCGTTTCAATCGGTGACGTCACTTGCTCTGAGACCTTGAAGTAGTAGTACCCCTTGCTCTGCAAGGGACCGCGGCTTTTGTGGAGCGATGGGTAACGATGCTTCGAGGGGTGACTGTTGTTGATGTGTGCAGAGGGTCCCTGGTTACAGCAGGAAAACACCATTATTAAAAGTGGCCTGAGTTCTGTCTTGAAGATAATTCAGATTAAACCCCATCTATCAAGACGGCCTGAGTTCTGTTGCTAAAATAATTCAGATTTAACCCCATCTATCAAGACGGCCTGAGTTCTGTCACTAAGGTCATTCTGAAACCATAAATAGGCTGTATATCCCAGGCCTACTCTTGATAATGATCAAAAGTGTCGAATGCCTTCCTGATAACAATGTTAAATAAAAAATGTTGGCTACTGATCCAGTAATAATGGAAGGGGATTTGATCCAATATTAACAAAGCATCCAGGACTTCTTTATCAGTTGAATTTTCAAACTCTTTTTAAGAGTTGGCTTTGAAATGCATTCAAATAAAATATATTTATCTGCAGAGATAAAATGGTGATTAAATGCACGTAATGCTTTTATTTTAAAGAAGCAATTTTATTGGTCAAAATGATGTTCCTCAATCTTGAAACACTGCTTATGTCAGTTAATGTGCTTAATTTTAAGAAGATATTTGGCTACTTTAGTTAGTCATAACAACCTTATTTAAACATATAGGCCTATGGACTAGGCTAAGTCGCTTTGGATAAAAGCGTCTGCTAAATGGCATATATTACATTATATTATTACATGAGGTGTGCGACTATGATGCGAAAAAGTTGCAAAGAAAGAGGCATTGTTTCTTCTGCTAGGCATCATTCACAAGTGATAGCATAATATTGTCACCCGTCAGACTATTCTTAATTTAATATGTTCTTTACATAAATACTAAATAATATGTGTTTGAATTTAGAATGGACCATCATCATGCAACTGTACGAAACAGGGTCAGTGGGAAAATATACTTTAAAATACTTAAATAGCGAATTGAGGACACTTTTACCTGTAGTTTATTTTCATGCCAGCCAGGTAGGCTATACTGCCAAGCCTATAGAAAGCCGATCCTCCTATATTTAGTAGAGGCCATCACTCTGTTTTCTTGCGCAATTGCATAGCCTATTGAAATTTTGCGCAACATGAGCTCATAGGCTCTCATGAAGTGTTTGAATAGAAATTTGAAACACATTTGCATTGATGTCAGACTGATTAGAGGGACAATAGAGTGATGAGTAAAAGGCAGTTAGCAAGTTTGGTAGACTACTAAAGACCTTTAGCAGCATCAGAGCTTGGAGAAGCCTAATTACCGTGACTATTTGGTTACGTGGAATTTGACTGCCTTCATGACTCGTGACCGCCAGTGTGCCGTTAATACGGTCACCGCCCCCAGTGGTGACTCATGGAGTTGGAGGACTGACGCTGGGAAGTTAGCTAGCTTGGCAATCTGTTTATTTGGCTTGGCTAGCTATAACTAGCTAGATGGGAAGTATGTTTATTTAGCTTTGCTAACTATAGCTAGCTAGCTGGGAAGTCTGTTTTCTTAGCCTGGCTAGCTGTTTACTTGGCTTGGCTAGCTATGGCTAGTTGGGAAGTCTGTTTACTTGGCTTGGCTAGCTATGGCTAGCTAGTTGGGAAGTCTGTTTACTTGGCTTGGCTAGCTATGTCTAGCTGGGAAGCCTGTTTACTTGTCTTGGCTAGCTATGGCTAGCTAGCTGGGAAGTCTGTTTATTTGGTTTGGCTAGCTATAGCAAGCTAGCTGGAAAATC
The DNA here is from genome assembly GCF_021184085.1 of Oncorhynchus gorbuscha. Classification (NCBI taxonomy): domain Eukaryota; kingdom Metazoa; phylum Chordata; class Actinopteri; order Salmoniformes; family Salmonidae; genus Oncorhynchus; species Oncorhynchus gorbuscha. The sequence goes on along the minus strand of NC_060179.1, from coordinate 5,317,137 downwards.
CGATTACAAGACTTGGCTAGATACAGCGAGCGAGCTGGGAAAAATTATTACATGGATTGGCTAGCTATAGCTAGCTAGCTGTTTTTTTTAAAGTGACTTTGAGATTGTGTATGAAAAGCATTATATTATTATTATCATTATTAACCATTGGAGAGTCATTCAAGCACACCAGATGACGTACACTAGGAGAATAAAGGTTTGTCCCAAACGGTACCCTAACCCAATATAGTGCACTACATAGAAAATAGAGTGCTATTTGGGATGCTTCAAAGGTCATATCACCTTCACTCTGTACTATACTGCTCCAAGACTCTGGTCCTCTCACCTTCACTCTGTACTGTACTGCTCCAAGACTCTGGTCCTCTCACCTTCACTCTGTACTGTACTGCTCCAAGACTCTGGTCCTCTCAACTTCACTCTGTACTATACTGCTCCAAGACTCTGGTCCTCTCACCTTCACTCTGTACTATACTGCTCCAAGACTCTGGTCCTCTCACCTTCACTCTGTACTATACTGCTCCAATACTCTGGTCCTCTCACCTTCACTATGTACTATACTGCTCCAAGACTCTGGTCCTCTCAACTTCACTCTGTACTGTACTGCTCCAAGACTCTGGTCCTCTCACCTTCACTCTGTACTATACTGCTCCAAGACTCTGGTCCTCTCACCTTCACTCTTCACTGTACTACATACTCTGGTCCTCTCACCTTCACTCTGTACTGTACTGCTCCAAGACTCTGGTCCTCTCAACTTCACTCTGTACTGTACTGCTCCAAGACTCTGGTCCTCTCACCTTCACTCTGTACTATACTGCTCCAAGACTCTGGTCCTCTCACCTTCACTCTTCACTGTACTACATACTCTGGTCCTCTCACCTTCACTCTGTACTGTACTGCTCCAAGACTCTGGTCCTCTCACCTTCACTATGTACTATACTGCTCCAAGACTCTGGTCCTCTCAACTTCACTCTGTACTGTACTGCTCCAAGACTCTGGTCCTCTCACCTTCACTCTGTACTGTACTGCTCCAAGACTCTGGTCCTCTCATCTTCACTCTGTACTGTACTACATATTCTGGGCAGACCAACAGTGTGTGTGAGTGTGTGTGTGTGTGTGTGTGTGTGTGTGTGTGTGTGTGTGTGTGTGTGTGTGTGTGTGTGTGTGTGTGTGTGTGTGTGTGTGTGTGTGTGTGTGTGTGTGTGTGTGTGTGTGTGTGTGTTTGCGTTGTGTGCGTGGGCGTGACGTGCGTGTGTGTGTGTGTGTGTGTGTGTGTGTGTGTGTGTGTGTGTGTGTGTGTGTGTGTGTGTGTGTGTGTGTGTGTGTGTGTGTGTGTGTGTGTGCGGCGTGTGTCTGTTTGTGTGTGTGTGTGCGTGCGTGCGTGCGTGCGTGTGTGTCTCCCCCCTCCAAATGGGCGCCTCTCCTCCACACAGTTTACCCACAGATGGTGACACACACACACACACACACACACACACACACACACACACACACACACACACACACACACACACACACACACACACACACACACACACACACACACACACACACACACATATATGTATATATATATGGATCCGTCAGCTCTAGCCCAGGCCAGTCCAGCCCATCTTCTAAAGGCATAGTAATTAACTAGCCATCTGATACACCATAAAGCCAAGAGACTCTCCAAGGGACATACACACAAACAGGTAATCCATCACAACGCGCTAACAGGCCTAGCGTCACTGTCATTAATGGTGACCCGAGGTGTGCCAATAGAGATATTTATGGCATGTTTAACTTATTTTTATGTTGTTGCAGGGAATAAACATTTATAGCATTTCCAACTTTTTATTTTTAAATGGAGTAAATGATTAGGGTTGAAAAATTCTGGTAACTTTAAAAAAAAAATCCCAGCCCTAGTTGGAAGATCCAGGATATCTATCAGTTGGTAGAGCATGGCGCTTGTAACGCCAGGGTAGTGGGTTCGATTCCCGGGATCACCCATACGTAGAATGTATGCACACATGACTGTAAGTCGCTTTGGATAAAAGCGTCTGCTAAATGGCATATATTATTATTATTATTATTACCAGGAATTCTAGAAGAAAAAAAACTGGTAACCTTGGGGAATTTACTGGAATTTTATTTTTTATAACTATAAATAAGTCAATGGTTTCTAGCCATTGTGGAAAGAGGAGACTAGAAGAAACAACTCATGACTCAGTCATGCCCTCCATTTTTTATTCTGAACCTGGAAACCAGGATATCTGAATACCATGTTTGATTGAATTAGTGGTACTTGGTTGCTTTGTGATGCGTCACTGTGTATACTGGTGTTCAGTTATTTATACTGCACTGTTAATAAGACATGAAGGACTTGCTTGGTTGGCACACAACCCCACCATGATTTAGACTGTGTCCCAAATCACACACTATTCCTTATATAATGCAGTAGTTTCGACCGCCGGCCCATAGAGTTCTAATCCAGAGGTAGTGTACTACAAAGGTTAATAGGGTGCTATTGGGGACACAAGTATAGTCTTGTTGTTTCCAGTCATTTTGATGAGTAGTGTTGATGACTCAGTGATCTGATATCAGGGGTTGAACATACATTCAGGTAATGAGTTAATTAAAGCTACCTACTGTGAGCACCAGAAATATTGGGACTGTGATGCTTGTCGTCGTTGTTTTGACTCTGTACTCCACCACTTTGGACTTAAAATGATGATGATGTGAAAGTGCAGACTGTCAGCTTTCATTTGCATCCATATCGGGGTGAACCGTTTAGAAATTACAGCACTTTCTGTAAAAAAATGTCCCTCTATTTTAGGGGACCAAACGTATTGGGACGAGTTCACTTCTATTCTATATGTATTGTTGCATATGACATTTATATTTTAGTTTAGTTTATGAGGAAATCAATTATAAAAATTGTGACATTCAGAGAAACAACTTTCAACAAGAACATCAACCAAATTCCGTTGTCTTATATTCATTCATCAAAAGTTTTCTGATACATGTTTTAATGAACGTTTGAGTTTTAACGAGTGCTATTAGCGTTTAGCGTAGCGCATTTGCATTTCCAGATGTCTAGATGGGACGCCTGCGTGTCGGGTCCACCTAAGAGAATATACGGTATATAAAATGCTTGTGCTGTACAGGATGTGAGGTCTTGGCCAACATTTTGACCACGATTAAAATGTACACTGTTTCTTTGTTGTTTCTCAGGCTAGCACCTTCTGGTCCCCTTCAAAAGCAATAAACAGAGTGAGAATCGGTATCTCAATACATTCCTCTATTCCACTATATCTCAGACGTTCTACATGACACCTCTGAAATCTCTCTCTGTGCTTCCCAAATAGCAGCATATTCCCTTTATAGTGCCCAGGCCCCAGTCAAAAACAGTGCACGGTATAGGGAATAGGGTGCAGAATGGGACACAATCCCTCTTCAGTGGTCACGAAGAGTTCAGCCCTCTTTAAGACAAGACCATTTGGGTCTGGTGCTTTTGTTGCTTGGAGGTGTCTGTCCGATCGTCTGACAGGACTTTATTTTGTTGCTTGGAGGTGTCTGTCCGATCGTCTGACAGGACTTTATTTTGTTGCTTGGAGGTGTCTGTCCGATCGTCTGACAGGACTTTATTTTGTTGCTTGGAGGTGTCTGTCCGATCGTCTGACAGGACTTTATTTTGTTGCTTGGAGGTGTCTGTCCGATCGTCTGACAGGACTTTATTTTGTTGCTTGGAGGTGTCTGTCCGATCGTCTGACAGGACTTTATTTTGTTGCTTGGAGGTGTCTGTCCGATCGTCTGACAGGACTTTATTTTGTTGCTTGGAGGTGTCTGTCCGATCGTCTGACAGGACTTTATTTTGTTGCTTGGAGGCGTCTGTCCGATCGTCTGACAGGACTTTATTTTGTTGCTTGGAGGTGTCTGTCCGATCGTCTGACAGGACTTTATTTTGTTGCTTGGAGGTGTCTGTCCGATCGTCTGACAGGACTTTATTTTGTTGCTTGGAGGTGTCTGTCCGATCGTCTGACAGGACTTTATTTTGTTGCTTGGAGGTGTCTGTCCGATCGTCTGACAGGACTTTATTTTGTTGCTTGGAGGTGTCTGTCCGATCGTCTGACAGGACTTTATTTTGTTGCTTGGAGGTGTCTGTCCGATCGTCTGACAGGACTTTATTTTGTTGCTTGGAGGTGTCTGTCCGATCGTCTGACAGGACTTTATTTTGTTGCTTGGAGGTGTCTGTCCGATCGTCTGACAGGACTTTATTTTGTTGCTTGGAGGTGTCTGTCCGATCGTCTGACAGGACTTTATTTTGTTGCTTGGAGGTGTCTGTCCGATCGTCTGACAGGACTTTATTTTGTTGCTTGGAGGTGTCTGTCCGATCGTCTGACAGGACTTTATTTTGTTGCTTGGAGGTGTCTGTCCGATCGTCTGACAGGACTTTATTTTGTTGCTTGGAGGTGTCTGTCCGATCGTCTGACAGGACTTTATTTTGTTGCTTGGAGGTGTCTGTCCGATCGTCTGACAGGACTTTATTTTGTTGCTTGGAGGTGTCTGTCCGATCGTCTGACAGGACTTTATTTTGTTGCTTGGAGGTGTCTGTCCGATCGTCTGACAGGACTTTATTTTGTTGCTTGGAGGTGTCTGTCCGATCGTCTGACAGGACTTTATTTTGTTGCTTGGAGGTGTCTGTCCGATCGTCTGACAGGACTTTATTTTGTTGCTTGGAGGTGTCTGTCCGATCGTCTGACAGGCTTTATTTTGTTGCTTGGAGGTGTCTGTCCGATCGTCTGACAGGACTTTATTTTGTTGCTTGGAGGTGTCTGTCCGATCGTCTGACAGGACTTTATTTTGTTGCTTGGAGGTGTCTGTCCGATCGTCTGACAGGACTTTATTTTGTTGCTTGGAGGTGTCTGTCCGATCGTCTGACAGGACTTTATTTTGTTGCTTGGAGGTGTCTGTCCGATCGTCTGACAGGACTTTATTTTGTTGCTTGGAGGTGTCTGTCCGATCGTCTGACAGGACTTTATTTTGTTGCTTGGAGGTGTCTGTCCGATCGTCTGACAGGACTTTATTTTGTTGCTTGGAGGTGTCTGTCCGATCGTCTGACAGGACTTTATTTTGTTGCTTGGAGGTGTCTGTCCGATCGTCTGACAGGACTTTATTTTGTTGCTTGGAGGTGTCTGTCCGATCGTCTGACAGGACTTTATTTTGTTGCTTGGAGGTGTCTGTCCGATCGTCTGACAGGACTTTATATTTTGTTGTCTTGGAGGTGTCTGTCCGATCGTCTGACAGGACTTTATTTTGTTGCTTGGAGGTGTCTGTCCGATCGTCTGACAGGACTTTATTTTGTTGCTTGGAGGTGTCTGTCCGATCGTCTGACAGGACTTTATTTTTTATGTATTTTTTTACCGAGAGGTGAAAGGTGGCGTATTAATAATAAGACCGACGGCTCGATAATACATCCACTCTTGACATTTATTTGGGTTTTGAAGTTCGATCCGGAACGTTCCAGAACATGTAATTTAATTCATGAGAATGATAGACCACGAGAATGATAGACCACGATAATGATAGACCACGATAATGATAGACCACGATAATGATAGATCACGAGAATGATAGACTACGATAATGATAGACCACGATAATGATAGACCACGATAATAATAGATCACGAGAATGATAGACCACGATAATGATAGACCATGAGAATGATAGACCACGATAATGATAGACCACGAGAATGATAGACCACGATAATGATAGACCACGATAATGATAGACCACGATAATGATAGACCATGAGAATGATAGACCATGAGAATGATAGACCACGAGAATGATAGACCACGATAATGATAGACCATGAGAATGATAGACCACGATAATGATAGACCACGATAATGATAGACCACGATAATGATAGACCACGATAATGATAGACCATGAGAATGATAGACCATGAGAATGATAGACCATGAGAATGATAGATTGTATTATAGTATATTATATATTATTGTATAGTCTTATAGTATTATAGTATATTATATATTATTGTATAGTCTTATAGTATTATAGTATATTATATATTATTGTATAGTCTTATAGTATTATAGTATATTATATATTATTGTATAGTCTTATAGTATTATAGTATATTATATATTATTGTATAGTCTTATAGTATTATAGTATATTATATATTATTGTATAGTCTTATAGTATTATAGTATATTATATATTATTGTATAGTCTTATAGTATTATAGTATATTATATATTATTGTATAGTCTTATAGTATTATAGTATATTATATATTATTGTATAGTCTTATAGTATTATAGTATATTATATATTATTGTATAGTCTTATAGTATTATAGTATATTATATATTATTGTATAGTCTTATAGTATTATAGTATATTATATATTATTGTATAGTCTTATAGTATTATAGTATATTATATATTATTGTATAGTCTTATAGTATTATAGTATATTATATATTATTGTATAGTCTTATAGTATTATAGTATATTATATATTATTGTATAGTCTTATAGTATTATAGTATATTATATATTATTGTATAGTCTTATAGTATATTATATATTATTGTATAGTCTTATAGTATTATAGTATATTATATATTATTGTATAGTCTTATAGTATTCGTTAATACGATGTCACTGTGTGTCTGGGGTTTCTTTGGTATTGGTTCACGGTTAGGTAGAATTAGTATTTGTTTCTTTCTGTTTCGGCACATGGCAAAATCCAATCTCCACTCGACAGTAACAGTTCTATCTACTATTCTGCTGTCATTAATTCAATTTAAAAAAAAGACCATTACAATAACTGTCCTAAAAAAACATGTTGTGGGTGGGTTATATTACGAGGTCATCCGAGTAGCCCTTTCTCTAAGGCTTGACCCTGGCCGTCAGAGAAACTCCATTTTGTCAAGAAGTCTCTTTTTGATGTGGCTGAGGAGCCAAAGGCCATGTGTCACAAAAAAAAAACAAAAAAACGAGAATGACAAAAGAAAAAGGTTTTCACATTTTTTCCATCCACAGTCACAGGTGTGTTACACCCCTGTTAACCTCAGTAGAGCTTCACAACAGAGTCGATGACAAAGAGGCTGGGACCCCAAGCACCTATTGTAGCCTGGAGAACAATACGGAGGCTGTGATTGGACTAATCCCTTTGGACTGCTGACAGCTAGGCCCTTTAAGCAACGTGGGGACCCATTTCATTTGTCCACTGGGTTGGGCTCTCCCTGCTGTCTGACAGGGATGGGAAAAAGACCTGGGGGGGGGGGTTACCTGTCCTGTACAACAAACACACACACACCACCCAGAGGAGGGACTGACTGGGAGCCTTCGTCTCTATTGTCTGGATATCTTTGTAGAGTCAGATGATGAATGAGGGAAAGGTGGGAGAGACGTGGCTGGGTGTGTGTGTAAAAGCTATTCAGGCTGACTCTTATTCAGGCCTGGAAACAAATGATTTTGACCCAGATGAAGGTATTTGGGTGGATGATGGTGTCGCACGTGACAATACAGGTGGGAAACACTACATCAAATCACATTTCAAATCAAATGTATTTATGTAGCCCTTCGTACATCAGCTGATATCTCAAAGTGCTGTACAGAAACCCAGCCTAAAACCCCAAACAGCAAGCAATGCAGGTGTAGCAGCACAGTGGCTAGGAAAAACTCCCTAGAAAGGAGTTTACACTACATCACAGTTTTAAAACGCACATGCAATAAAACCAAGAGATTATCTCATGTGATTATGGGTTTCAAGAGAAGAAAAAAATAGTATTCAACTTGACTTCCACACACAATGAATGGTGAACATGTGTGAATGGGCTTCGATGGTGTTGTGTGACTGACTGACTGTTTTTATGAATACATCCCTGAACGTACCTGTCCCTAGTCCAAAAACTCAGAGACTAAAGGTAAACATAACTCATTCTACCAGTCAGCATGGAGCGAGAGAAAAAAGACTAGCCTATTGAGGACATGTCCTGGTGTAAAACCCATTTTGAGCAGAGAGTAAGGATGATGTGGAGACAGTAGCCAGGCTCAGAGGGCCACTCCCATTACTTTTAAACAGGGGAAAGAATAGCTACATGATGTCTTAAGAGCACAAACAAATATCAGTTTCTTGAATAATGTTGTTAGTAATGGAAGCAGGACACAGCACCTATCAATAAAACAGACAGACAGACAGACAGACAGACAGACAGACAGACAGACAGACAGACAGACAGACAGACAGACAGACAGACAGACAGACAGACAGACAGACAGACAGACAGACAGACAGACAGACAGACAGACAGACAGACAGACAGACAGACAGACAGACAGACAGACAGACAGACAGACAGACAGACAGACAGACAGACAGACAGACAGACAGACAGACAGACAGACAGACAGACCAAGCATACCAACACAACATAGTGATCCTCTCCTCCACCCCTTTACCCCAGCCCTCCAACCAATCATCGTCCTTTACCCCAGCCCTCCACCAATCCTCGTTCTTTACCCCAGCCCTCCACCAATCCTCGTTCTTTACCCCAGCCCTCCACCAATCCTCGTTCTTTACCCCAGCCCTCCACCAATCCTCGTTCTTTACCCCAGCCCTCCACCAATCCTCGTTCTTTACCCCAGCCCTCCACCAATCCTCGTTCTTTACCCCAGCCCTCCACCAATCCTCGTTCTTTACCCCAGCCCTCCAACCAATCATCGTCCTTTACCCCAGCCCTCCACCAATACTCATCCTTTACCCCAGCCCTCCACCAATACTCATCCTTTACCCCAGCCCTCCACCAATCCTCATTCTTTACCCCAGCCCTCCACCAATCCTCGTTCTTTACCCCAGCCCTCCACCAATCCTCGTTCTTTACCCCAGCCCTCCACCAATCCTCGTTCTTTACCCCAGCCCTCCACCAATCCTCGTTCTTTACCCCAGCCCTCCAACCAATCATCGTCCTTTACCCCAGCCCTCCACCAATACTCATCCTTTACCCCAGCCCTCCACCAATACTCATCCTTTACCCCAGCCCTCCACCAATCCTCGTT
>NC_060179.1:5283053-5303053 GCF_021184085.1 Oncorhynchus gorbuscha | reverse complement strand
CTTACATCTCACCTGTTTTTTTTCATTGAGTAACAGCACATCTGTGTGGATGGTAAATTTGCCAAAGACAAGACAAGTACATGGCTGTAACAGTCTTTTGATTACAAGATGCAGCTTTCATGCACATTCAGGGTAAATGTGACACTGTAGTTACCTCTAAAACAGGAGTGTGATTACAGGCAGGTCCTTCTATAGTACTGGCAGGTCCTTCTATAGTACTGGCAGGTCCTTCTATAGTACTGGCAGGTCCTTCTATAGTTCTGGCAGGTCCTTCTATAGTTCTGGCAGGTCATTATATAGTACTGGCAGGTCATTATATAGTACTGGCAGGTCCTTCTATAGTACTGGCAGGTCCTTCTATAGTTCTGGCAGGTCATTATATAGTACTGGCAGGTCATTATATAGTTCTGGCAGGTCCTTCTATAGTTCTGGCAGGTCCTTCTATAGTTCTGGCAGGTCATTATATAGTACTGGCAGGTCATTATATAGTACTGGCAGGTCCTTCTATAGTACTGGCAGGTCCTTCTATAGTACTGGCAGGTCCTTCTATAGTACTGGCAGGTCATTATATAGTACTGGCAGGTCCTTCTATAGTACTGGCAGGTCCTTCTATAGTTCTGGCAGGTCCTTCTATAGTTCTGGCAGGTCCTTCTATAGTACTGGCAGGTCCTTCTATAGTTCTGGCAGGTCCTTCTATAGTACTGGCAGGTCCTTCTATAGTACTGGCAGGTCATTATATAGTACTGGCAGGTCCTTCTATAGTTCTGGCAGGTCATTATATAGTACTGGAAGGTCCTTCTATAGTACTGGCAGGTCCTTCTATAGTACTGGCAGGTCCTTCTATAGTACTGGCAGGTCCTTCTATAGTACTGGCAGGTCCTTCTATAGTACTGGCAGGCATTATATAGTACTGGCAGGTCCTTCTATAGTACTGGCAGGTCCTTCTATAGTACTGGCAGGTCCTTCTATAGTACTGGCAGGTCCTTCTATAGTACTGGCAGGTCCTTCTATAGTACTGGAAGGTCCTTCTATAGTACTGGCAGGTCCTTCTATAGTACTGGCAGGTCCTTCTATAGTTCTGGCAGGTCCTTCTATAGTACTGGCAGGTCCTTCTATAGTTCTGGCAGGTCCTTCTATAGTACTGGCAGGTCCTTCTATAGTTCTGGCAGGTCATTATATAGTACTGGCAGGTCCTTCTATAGTACTGGCAGGTCCTTCTATAGTACTGGCAGGTCCTTCTATAGTTTTGGCAGGTCATTATATAGTACTGGCAGGTCCTTCTATAGTACTGGCAGGTCCTTCTATAGTTCTGGCAGGTCATTATATAGTACTGGCAGGTCCTTCTATAGTACTGGCAGGTCCTTCTATAGTACTGGCAGGTCCTTCTATAGTACTGGCAGGTCCTTCTATAGTTCTGGCAGGTCATTATATAGTACTGGCAGGTCCTTCTATAGTACTGGCAGGTCCTTCTATAGTACTGGCAGGCATTATATAGTACTGGCAGGTCCTTCTATAGTACTGGCAGGTCCTTCTATAGTTCTGGCAGGCATTATATAGTACTGGCAGGTCCTTCTATAGTTATGGCAGGCATTATATAGTACTGGCAGGTCCTTCTATAGTACTGGCAGGTCATTATATAGTACTGGCTGGTCCTTCTATAGTTCTGTCATGTCACTATATTGTACTGGCAGGTCCTTCTATAGTACTGGCAGGTCCTTCTATAGTTCTGGCAGGCATTATATAGTACTGGCAGGTCCTTCTATAGTTCTGGCAGGTCATTATATAGTACTGGCAGGTCCTTCTATAGTATTGGCAGGTCCTTCTATAGTTCTGGCAGGCATTATATAGTACTGGCAGGCATTATATAGTACTGGCAGGTCCTTCTATAGTTCTGGCAGGTCCTTCTATAGCTCTGGCAGGTCCTTCTATAGTTCTGGCAGGCATTATATTTTACTGGCAGGTCCTTTTATAATACTGCCAGGTCCTTCTATAATACTGGCAGGTCTTCTTATAATACTGGCAGGTCCTCTTATATTACTGGCAGGTAATTTTATAGTACTGGCAGGTCCTTATATAATACCGAAAGGTCATTCAATAGTACTGGCAGGTCCTTCTATAATATTTGCAGGTCATTCTATAGTACTGGCAGGTTCTTCTATAGTTCTGCCATGTCCTTTTATAGTACTGGCAGGTCCTTCTATAGTTCTGGCAGGTCCTTCTATAGTACTGGCAGGTCCTTCTATAGTACTGGCAGGTCATTATATAGTACTGGCAGGTCCTTCTATAGTTCTGGCAGGTCATTATATAGTACTGGAAGGTCCTTCTATAGTACTGGCAGGTCCTTCTATAGTACTGGCAGGTCCTTCTATAGTACTGGCAGGTCCTTCTATAGTACTGGCAGGTCCTTCTATAGTACTGGCAGGCATTATATAGTACTGGCAGGTCCTTCTATAGTACTGGCAGGTCCTTCTATAGTACTGGCAGGTCCTTCTATAGTACTGGCAGGTCCTTCTATAGTACTGGCAGGTCCTTCTATAGTACTGGAAGGTCCTTCTATAGTACTGGCAGGTCCTTCTATAGTACTGGCAGGTCCTTCTATAGTTCTGGCAGGTCCTTCTATAGTACTGGCAGGTCCTTCTATAGTTCTGGCAGGTCCTTCTATAGTACTGGCAGGTCCTTCTATAGTTCTGGCAGGTCATTATATAGTACTGGCAGGTCCTTCTATAGTACTGGCAGGTCCTTCTATAGTACTGGCAGGTCCTTCTATAGTTTTGGCAGGTCATTATATAGTACTGGCAGGTCCTTCTATAGTACTGGCAGGTCCTTCTATAGTTCTGGCAGGTCATTATATAGTACTGGCAGGTCCTTCTATAGTACTGGCAGGTCCTTCTATAGTACTGGCAGGTCCTTCTATAGTACTGGCAGGTCCTTCTATAGTTCTGGCAGGTCATTATATAGTACTGGCAGGTCCTTCTATAGTACTGGCAGGTCCTTCTATAGTACTGGCAGGCATTATATAGTACTGGCAGGTCCTTCTATAGTACTGGCAGGTCCTTCTATAGTTCTGGCAGGCATTATATAGTACTGGCAGGTCCTTCTATAGTTATGGCAGGCATTATATAGTACTGGCAGGTCCTTCTATAGTACTGGCAGGTCATTATATAGTACTGGCTGGTCCTTCTATAGTTCTGTCATGTCACTATATTGTACTGGCAGGTCCTTCTATAGTACTGGCAGGTCCTTCTATAGTTCTGGCAGGCATTATATAGTACTGGCAGGTCCTTCTATAGTTCTGGCAGGTCATTATATAGTACTGGCAGGTCCTTCTATAGTATTGGCAGGTCCTTCTATAGTTCTGGCAGGCATTATATAGTACTGGCAGGCATTATATAGTACTGGCAGGTCCTTCTATAGTTCTGGCAGGTCCTTCTATAGCTCTGGCAGGTCCTTCTATAGTTCTGGCAGGCATTATATTTTACTGGCAGGTCCTTTTATAATACTGCCAGGTCCTTCTATAATACTGGCAGGTCTTCTTATAATACTGGCAGGTCCTCTTATATTACTGGCAGGTAATTTTATAGTACTGGCAGGTCCTTATATAATACCGAAAGGTCATTCAATAGTACTGGCAGGTCCTTCTATAATATTTGCAGGTCATTCTATAGTACTGGCAGGTTCTTCTATAGTTCTGCCATGTCCTTTTATAGTATTGGCAGGTCATTCTATAGTACTGGCAGGTTATTCTGTAATACTGGCAAGCCATTATATAGTACTGGCAGGTCGTTATATTGTACTGGCAGGTCCTTCTATAGTACTGGCAGGTCCTTCTATAATACTGGCAGGTCATTTTATTGTACTGGCAGGTCCTTCTATAATACTGGCAGGTGCTTCTATAGTACTGGCAGGTCACACTTTTGTACTGGTAGGTCATTCTGTAATACTGACAGGTCATTTTATAGTACAGGCAGGTCATTCTGTAATACTGGCATGTCATTATATTGTACTGGCAGGTTCTTCTATAGTACTGGCAGGTCATTATATAGTACTGGTTGGTCCTTCTATAGTTCTGTCATGTCAGTATAATGTACTGGCAGGTCCTTCCATAATACTGGCAGGTCCTTCTGTAGTACTACAGTAGTCGGTCCTTCTATAGTACTGGCAGGTAATACTTTAGTACTGGCAGGTCATTCTATAATACTGACAGGTCCTTCTATAGTACTGGCAGGTCATTATATAGTACTGGCAGGTCCTTCTATAGTACTGTCATGTCAGTATATTGTACTGGCAGGTCCTTCCATAGTACTGGCAGGTCCTTCTATAGAACTGGCAGGTCCTTCTGTAGTACTACAGTAGTCGGTCCTTCTATAGTACTGGCAGGTCCTTATCTAGTACTGGTAGGTCCTTCTATAATACTGTCAGGTCATACTTTAGTACTGGCATGTCATTATATAGTACTGGCAGGTCCTTCTATAGTACTGGCAGGTCATTATATTTTACTGGCAGGTCATTCCATAGTACTGGCAGGTCCTTCTATAGTACTGTCATGTCACTATATTGTACTGGCAGGTCATTCCATAGTACTGGCAGGTCCTTCCATAGTACTGGCAGGTCCTTCTATAGTACTGGCAGGTTCTTCTATAGAACTGGCAGGTCCTTCTATAGTACTGGCTGGTCATTATATTGTACTGGCAGGTCATTCCATAGTACTGGCAGGTCCTTCTATAGTACTGGCAGGTCCTTCTATAGTGCTGGCAGGTCCTTCTATAGTACCTCCCAGATACTTGCATCTAGCTATTTAGTGCATTATGGAAAAGAACGTCTGAGACATAAATTAATGTAAATCCCGTTGTTGGCGTGAGGAAGAACCAGTGGGTGAATGTGAGAGGCTGGCTCATCAGCTGGCCTGGCCCATCATTGTGCCTCGTGTGTCCCATTAGACGACTTCACAGCCCTGAGAAACTCACCAACCACCAAACAGCTGCAACCCTCCGGGAGCTTGATGAGGAGTTTCTCCCATCTTCCTCTCCTCTGTCTGCAAGTTCTGATTATTAGTGTGTGTGTGTGCCCCAACATGGCTTCCAACACGTATAGTTTGGGGATTATACCAAAAAAAAATGCTGGTAGATCAAGAGATCCTTGACATGTCTGGGTCCAGTGATTTTACCTTCCGTGAATTTAATTTAGGCCCGGAACACTGACTAAGGTTAAAAGAGTTTGTTGAAGTGGTGTGTTATGGCTGCACTGGGACTGACAGTGGGATAGCCTAACTAACATACCATCTGGAGAGGGTAGCATTGACCTCATGGAGGGCTGAGACCTACTCAGGAGGGCTGAGACCTATTCAGGAGGGCTGAGACCTATTCAGGAGGGCTGAGATCTATTCAGGAGGGCTGAGACCTAATCAGGAGGGCTGAGATCTATTCAGGAGGGCTGACATCTAATCAGGAGGGCTGAGATCTAATCAGGAGGGCTGAGATCTATTCAGGAGGGCTGAGACCTATTCAGGAGGGCTGACACCTATTCAGGAGGGCTGAGACCTAATCAGGAGGGCTGAGATCTATTCAGGAGGGCTGAGACCTATTCAGGAGGGCTGGGATCTAATCAGGAGGGCTGGGATCTAATCAGGAGGGCTGAGTGTCATGTTTGTCATTTATTATCATGTCTTGTCCCTGTGCTCCCCATTCTGTTCGTTTCCCTCTGCTGGTCTTATTGGGTTCTTTCCCTCTTTCTATCCCTCTCTCTCCCCCTCCCCCTCTCACTCTCTCGCTCTCTCTTCTCTCTATCGTTCCGTTCCTGCTCCCAGCTGTTCCTATTCCCCTAATCATCATTTAGTCTTCCCACACCTGTTCCCGATCCTTTCCCCTGATTAGAGTCCCTATTTATTCCTTTGTGTTCCGTTCCTGTCCCGTCGGTTCCTTGTTTAGTATTCACCATGCTGTGATTGCGTTTCGCCCTGTCCTGTCGTGTTTTTGCTGTGATTGTGTATCGCCCTGTCCTGTCGTGTTTTTGCCTTCATCAGATGCTGCGTGTGAGCAGGTGTCTCTGTCTACTACGGCCTGCGCCTACCCGAAGCGACCTGCAGTCTGTGGCCGCTTCTCCAGTTATTCCCCTCTACAGACTAGAGGATTTCTGTTATTCCCTGTTTGGACTTAAATAAACTCTGTTTCTGTTAAGTCGCTTTTGGGTCCTCTTTCACCTGCATGACAGAAGGAACCGACCAAGGAATGGACCCAGCGACTTCAGACGCTCGTTACACTGCCGTCGAGATCCAAGGAGCCATGCTCGGCAGACACGAGCAGGAATTGTCTGCTGCTCGCCATGCCGTGGAGAACCTGGCCGCTCAGGTTTCCGACCTCTCTGGACAGTTCCAGAGTCTACGTCTCGTGCCACCTGTTACTTCCTGGCCTGCCGAGCCTCCAGAACCTAGGGTTAATAACCCACCTTGCTACTCCGGGCAGCCCACTGAGTGCCGCTCCTTTCTCACGCAGTGTGAGATTGTGTTCTCTCTCCAACCCAACACATACTCTAGAGAGAGAGCTCGGGTTGCTTACGTCATTTCACTCCTTACTGGCCGGGCTCGAGAATGGGGCACAGCTATCTGGGAGGCAAGGGCTGATTGCTCTAACAAATTCCAGAACTTTAAAGAGGAGATGATTCGGGTTTTTGACCGTTCAGTTTTTGGTGGGGAGGCTTCTAGGGCCCTGGCTTCCTTATGCCAAGGTGAACGGTCCATAACGGATTATTCTATTGAGTTTCGCACTCTTGCTGCCTCTAGTGAGTGGAACGAGCCGGCGCTGCTCGCTCGTTTTCTGGAGGGACTCCACGCAGTGGTTAAGGATGAGATTCTCTCCCGGGAGGTTCCTTCAGATGTGGACTCTTTGATTGCTCTCGCCATCCGCATAGAACGACGGGTAGATCTTCGTCACCGGGCTCGTGGAAGAGAGCTCGCATCAACGGTGTTTCCCTGCTCCGCATCGCAACCATCTCCCTCCTCTGGCTTTGAGACTGAGCCCATGCAGCTGGGAGGGATTCGCATCTCGAATAAGGAGAGGGAACGGAGGATCACCAACCGCCTGTGCCTCTATTGCGGAGTTGCTGGACATTTTGTTAATTCATGTCCAGTAAAAGCCAGAGCTCATCTGTAAGCGGAGGGCTACAGGTGAGCGCAACTACTCAAGTCTCTCCATCAAAGTCCTGTACTACTTTGTCGGTCCACCTACGCTGGACCGGTTCGGGTGCTACATGTAGTGCCTTGATAGACTCTGGGGCTGAGGGTTGTTTCATGGACGAAGCATGGGTTCGGAAACATGACATTCCTTTCAGAGAGTTAGAGAAGCCTACGCCCATGTTCGCCTTAGATGGTAGTCATCTTCCCAGTATCAGATTTGAGACACTACCTTTAACCCTCACAGTATCTGGTAACCACAGTGAGACTATTTCTTTTTTGATTTTCCGTTCACCGTTTACACCTGTTGTTTTGGGTCATCCCTGGCTAGTATGTCATAATCCTTCTATTAATTGGTCTAGTAATTCTATCCTATCCTGGAACGTTTCTTGTCATGTGAAGTGTTTAATGTCTGCCATCCCTCCCGTTTCTTCTGTCCCTACTTCTCAGGAGGAACCTGGCGATTTGACAGGAGTGCCGGAGGAATATCATGATCTGCGCACGGTCTTCAGTCGGTCCCGAGCCAACTCCCTTCCTCCTCACCGGTCGTATGATTGTAGTATTGATCTCCTTCCGGGGACCACTCCTCCTCGAGGTAGACTATACTCTCTGTCGGCTCCCGAACGTAAGGCTCTCGAGGATTATTTGTCTGTATCTCTTGACGCCGGTACCATAGTGCCTTCTTCTTCTCCGGCCGGGGCGGGGTTCTTTTTTGTTAAGAAGAAGGACGGTACTCTGCGCCCCTGCGTGGATTATCGAGGGCTGAATGACATAACGGTTAAGAATCGTTATCCGCTTCCCCTTATGTCATCAGCCTTCGAGATTCTGCAGGGAGCCAGGTGCTTTACTAAGTTGGACCTTCGTAACGCTTACCATCTCGTGCGCATCAGAGAGGGGGACGAGTGGAAAACGGCGTTTAACACTCCGTTAGGGCATTTTGAGTACCGGGTTCTGCCGTTCGGTCTCGCCAATGCGCCAGCTGTTTTTCAGGCATTAGTTAATGATGTTCTGAGAGACATGCTGAACATTTTTGTTTTTGTCTATCTTGACGATATCCTGATTTTTTCTCCGTCACTCGAGATTCATGTTCAGCACGTTCGACGTGTTCTACAGCGCCTTTTAGAGAATTGTCTCTACGTAAAGGCTGAGAAGTGCTCTTTTCATGTCTCCTCCGTTACTTTTCTCGGTTCCGTTATTTCCGCTGAAGGCATTCAGATGGATTCCGCTAAGGTCCAAGCTGTCAGTGATTGGCCCGTTCCAAGGTCACGTGTCGAGTTGCAGCGCTTTTTAGGTTTCGCTAATTTCTATCGGCGTTTCATTCGTAATTTCGGTCAAGTTGCTGCCCCTCTCACAGCTCTTACTTCTGTCAAGACGTGTTTTAAGTGGTCCGGTTCCGCCCAGGGAGCTTTTGATCTTCTAAAAGAACGTTTTACGTCCGCTCCTATCCTCGTTACTCCTGACGTCACTAGACAATTCATTGTCGAGGTTGACGCTTCAGAGGTAGGCGTGGGAGCCATTCTATCCCAGCGCTTCCAGTCTGACGATAAGGTTCATCCTTGCGCTTATTTTTCTCATCGCCTGTCGCCATCTGAGCGCAACTATGATGTGGGTAACCGTGAACTGCTCGCCATCCGCTTAGCCCTAGGCGAATGGCGACAGTGGTTGGAGGGGGCGACCGTTCCTTTTGTCGTTTGGACAGACCATAAGAACCTTGAGTACATCCGTTCTGCCAAACGACTTAATGCCCGTCAAGCTCGTTGGGCGTTGTTTTTCGCTCGTTTCGAGTTTGTGATTTCTTACCGTCCGGGTAGCAAGAACACCAAGCCTGATGCCTTATCCCGTCTGTTTAGTTCTTCTGTGGCTTCTACTGATCCCGAGGGGATTCTTCCTTATGGGCGTGTTGTCGGGTTAACAGTCTGGGGAATTGAAAGACAGGTTAAGCAAGCACTCACGCACACTGCGTCGCCGCGCGCTTGTCCTAGTAACCTCCTTTTCGTTCCTGTTTCCACTCGTCTGGCTGTTCTTCAGTGGGCTCACTCTGCCAAGTTAGCTGGTCATCCCGGTGTTCGAGGCACTCTTGCGTCTATTCGCCAGCGCTTTTGGTGGCCGACTCAGGAGCGTGACACGCGCCGTTTCGTGGCTGCTTGTTCGGACTGCGCGCAGACTAAGTCGGGTAACTCTCCTCCGGCCGGTCGTCTCAGACCGCTCCCCATTCCTTCTCGACCATGGTCTCACATTGCCTTAGACTTCATTACCGGTCTGCCTTTGTCTGCGGGGAAGACTGTGATTCTGACGGTTGTCGATAGGTTCTCTAAGGCGGCACATTTCATTCCCCTCGCTAAACTTCCTTCCGCTAAGGAGACGGCACAAATCATTATTGAGAATGTATTCAGAATTCATGGCCTCCCGTTAGACGCCGTTTCAGACAGAGGCCCGCAATTCACGTCACAGTTTTGGAGGGAGTTCTGTCGTTTGATTGGTGCGTCCGTCAGTCTCTCTTCCGGGTTTCATCCCCAGTCTAACGGTCAAGCAGAGAGGGCCAATCAGACGATTGGTCGCATACTACGCAGCCTTTCTTTCAGAAACCCTGCGTCTTGGGCAGAACAGCTCCCCTGGGCAGAATACGCTCACAATTCGCTTCCTTCGTCTGCTCCCGGGTTATCTCCGTTTCAGAGTAGTCTGGGTTACCAGCCTCCTCTGTTCTCATCCCAGCTTGCCGAGTCCAGCGTTCCCTCCGCTCAAGCGTTTGTCCAACGTTGTGAGCGCACCTGGAGGAGGGTGAGGTCTGCACTTTGCCGTTACAGGGCACAGACGGTGAGAGCCGCCAATAAACGCAGGATTAAGAGTCCAAGGTATTGTTGCGGCCAGAGAGTGTGGCTTTCCACTCGCAACCTTCCTCTTACGACAGCTTCTCGTAAGTTGACTCCGCGGTTCATTGGTCCGTTCCGTGTCTCCCAGGTCGTCAATCCTGTCGCTGTGCGACTGCTTCTTCCGCGACATCTTCGTCGCGTCCATCCTGTCTTCCATGTCTCCTGTGTTAAGCCCTTTCTTCGCACCCCCGTTCGTCTTCCCTCCCCCCTCCCGTCCTTGTCGAGCGCACCTATTTACAAGGTACATAAGATCATGGACATGCGTTCTCGGGGACGGGGTCACCAATACTTAGTGGATTGGGAGGGTTACGGTCCTGAGGAGAGGAGTTGGGTTCCGTCTCGGGACGTGCTGGACCGTTCACTCATCGATGATTTCCTCCGTTGCCGCCAGGATTCCTCCTCGAGTGCGCCAGGAGGCGCTCGGTGAGTGGGGGTACTGTCATGTTTGTCATTTATTATCATGTCTTGTCCCTGTGCTCCCCATTCTGTTCGTTTCCCTCTGCTGGTCTTATTGGGTTCTTTCCCTCTTTCTATCCCTCTCTCTCCCCCTCCCCTCTCACTCTCTCGCTCTCTCTTCTCTCTATCGTTCCGTTCCTGCTCCCAGCTGTTCCTATTCCCTAATCATCATTTAGTCTTCCCACACCTGTTCCCGATCCTTTCCCCTGATTAGAGTCCCTATTTATTCCTTTGTGTTCCGTTCCTGTCCCGTCGGTTCCTTGTTTAGTATTCACCATGCTGTGATTGCGTTTCGCCCTGTCCTGTCGTGTTTTTGCTGTGATTGTGTATCGCCCTGTCCTGTCGTGTTTTTTGCCTTCATCAGATGCTGCGTGTGAGCAGGTGTCTCTGTCTACTACGGCCTGCGCCTACCCGAAGCGACCTGCAGTCTGTGGCCGCTTCTCCAGTTATTCCCCTCTACAGACTAGAGGATTTCTGTTATTCCCTGTTTGGACTTAAATAAACTCTGTTTCTGTTAAGTCGCTTTTGGGTCCTCTTTCACCTGCATGACACTGAGACCTAATCAGGAGGGCTGAGATCTAATCAGGAGGGCTGAGATCTATTCAGGAGGGCTGAGATCTAATCAGGAGGGCTGGGATCTAATCAGGATGGCTGAGACCTAATCAGGAGGGCTGAGATCTAATCAGGAGGGCTAGGATCTAATCAGGAGGGCTGAGATCTAATCAGGAGGGCTGGGATCTAATCAGGAGGGCTAGGATCTAATCAGGAGGGCTGAGATCTAATCAGGAGGGCTGAGATCTATTCAGGAGGGCTGAAATCTAATCAGGAGGGCTGGGATCTAATCAGGAGGGCTGGGATCTAATCAGGAGGGCTGAGACCTAATCAGGAGGCTGATACCTAATCAGGTGGGCTGATATCAAAATCAAGAGGGCTGATACTGTCCCATCATCACCACATCAAAGATCTTTGTATTTGTATTTATTAAGGATCCCCACTAGCTACTCCCAAGGTAGAAGCTACTTTTCCTGTGGTCAAGCAAAATTAAGGCAGTTAAAGATATATTTTAAAATGACAATACATTCATAATATATTTCACATCACATTGCGTGTGTTCCCATAGGCCCCTACTCTCCTACCACATATCCACAACATAAAATCCATGTGTACAAGTGTGTCATCGTTAAAGACTACACTTGTTGAAACGCTATTAAAAGAAAACCTAGGGCCCAGTTGAAGCTAGATGGGTTCATGGGTACCCCAATACCCAATACCCCATACCCCAATACTCAATACCCAATACCCCAATACCTCAATACAGAGACAGAGACAGAGACAGAGACAGAGACAGAGACAGAGACAGAGAGAGAGAGAGAGAGAGAGAGAGAGAGAGAGAGAGAGAGACAGAGAGAGAGACAGAGAGAGAGACAGAGAGAGAGACAGAAAACCTAGGGCCCAGTTGAAGCTAGATGGGTTCATGAGTACACCAATACCCAATACCCCATACCCCAATACTCAATACCCAATACCCCAATACCTCAATACAGAGACAGAGACAGAGAGACAGAGAGACAGAGACAGAGAGAGAGAGAGACAGAGAGAGAGAGACAGAGAGAGAGAGAGAGAGAGAGAGAGAGAGAGAGAGAGAGAGAGACAGAGAGAGAGAGAGAGAGAGAGAGAGAGAGAGAGAGAGAGAGAGAGACAGACAGAGAGAGAGAGCGACAGAGAGACAGAGAGAGACAGAGAGAGAGAGAGAGAGAGAGAGAGAGAGACAGAGAGAGACAGAGAGAGAGAGAGAGAGAGAGAGAGA
This sequence comes from Oncorhynchus gorbuscha, assembly GCF_021184085.1. Taxonomy (NCBI): domain Eukaryota; kingdom Metazoa; phylum Chordata; class Actinopteri; order Salmoniformes; family Salmonidae; genus Oncorhynchus; species Oncorhynchus gorbuscha. The sequence continues at coordinate 5,290,755 of NC_060179.1, read as the reverse complement.
GAGAGAGAGAGAGAGAGAGAGAGAGAGAGAGACAGAGAGAGAGACAGAGACAGAGACAGAGACAGAAAACCTAGGGCCCAGTTGAAGCTAGATGGGTTCATGAGTCTAGCTGGTCCTATCAGATATAATAACCATGACGACCATAATGGGTATATAGCTGTGACGCAATGTGGATCACACAAAGATTGTGTTCCAAATCTTGTCCCTTTAAAGTGCACTACTTTTGATCAGAGCCGTAATGGTCTCTGGTTGAACGAAGTGCGGCATAGGCTATAGGGAATAGGGTGCCATTTGGGACACAGTAAATGTGGATAACTCTTTGAGAGAGTGCCCTCTGTCACGGCTTGTGAATCTGGGCCCCTTCTAAAGGGGCTTTGGGAGGATCTAATTGATTACAGAACGGTTGAATGCACAGATGTTCTGTGACTGAATAAAAAAAGTTTTTTTTTTAATGAGAAACAAATAACTTTTTCACACAGGCAAACTAACACTGGGAAAGTCCCAACCCCACCCTCTGTATATTTAGCTCATGTTTATCACTATTGGGAATGGGATATTTGTTATTGGGTATTGGGGTACTGGGTATTGGGTATTTGGTATTGGGGTACTGGGTGTTGGGTTATTGGGGTATTGGGTATTGGGGTACTGGGTATTGGGGTACTGGCTTTTGGGGCATTGGGTATTGGGGTATTGGATATTGGGTATTGGATATTGGGTATGGGGTATTGGGGTATTGGGTAATGAGGTATTGGGTATTTGGGTATTTGGGTATGGGGTATTGGGGTATTGGGTATTGGGTATTTGGGTATGGGGTATTGGGTATTGGGGTATTGGGGTATTGGGTATTGGGTATTTGGGTATGGGGTATTGGGTATTGGGTATTGGGGTATTGGGTATTGGGGTATGGGGTATTGGGTATTGGGGTATTGGGGTACTGGGTATTGGGATATTGGGGTATTGGGGTATTGGGTATTGGGTATTTGGGTATTGGGTATTGGGGTATTGGGTATTGGGTATTGGGGTACTGGGTATTGGGTATTGGGGTATGGGGTATTGGGTATTTGGGTATGGGGTATGGGGTATTTGCGTATTGGGGTATTGGGTATTTGGGTATTTGGGTATGGGGTATTGGGTATTGGGGTATTGGGGTATTGGGGTATTGGGTATGGGGTATTGGGTATTGGGTATTGGGTATTGGGGTATGGGGTATTGGGGTATTGGGTATTTGGGTATGGGGTATTGGGTATTTGTGTATGGGGTATTGGGGTATTGGGGTATTGGGTATTGGGTATTGGGTATTGGGGTATTGGGTATTGGGGTATTGGCGTATTGGGTATTGGGTATTTGGGTATGGGGTATGGGGTATTGGGTATTGGGTATTGGGGTATTGGGGTATTGGGGTATTGGGTATTGGGTATTTGGGTATGAGGTATTGGGTATTGGGTATTGGGGTATTGGGTATTTGGGGTACTGGGTATTGGGGTATTGGGTTATTGGGGTATTGGGTATTGGGTATTTGGGTATGGGGTATTGGGTATTTGGGTATTGGGTATTTGGGTATGGGGTATTGGGTATTTGGGTATGGGGTATTGGGTATTGGGGTATTGGGGTATTGGGGTATTGGGTATTGGGTATTTGGGTATGGGGTATTGGGTATTGGGGTATTGGGGTATTGGGGTATTGGGTATTGAGTATTGGATATTTGGGTATGGGGTATTGGGTATTTGGGTATGGGGTATTTGGGTATGGGGTATCGGGTATTTGGGTATGGGGTATTGGGGTATTGGGTATTGAGTATTGGATATTTGGGTATGGGGTATTGGGTATTTGGGTATGGGGTATGGGGTATTTGGGTATGGGGTATTGGGGTATTGGGGTATTGGGTATTGAGTATTGGATATTTGGGTATGGGGTATTGGGTATTTGGGTATGGGGTATTGGGTATTTGGGTATGGGGTATTGGGGTATTGGGGTATTGGGTATTGAGTATTGGATATTTGGGTATGGGGTATTGGGGTATTGGGGTATTGGGGTATTGGGTATTGAGTATTGGATATTTGGGTATGGGGTATTGGGTATTTGGGTATGGGGTATTGGGGTATTGGGGTATTGGGGTATTGGGTATTGAGTATTGGATATTTGGGTATGGGGTATTGGGTATTGAGTATTGAGTATTGGATATTTGGGTATGGGGTATTGGGTATTTGGGTATGGGGTATTGGGGTATTGGGGTATTGGGTATTGAGTATTGAGTATTGGATATTTGGGTATGAGGTATTGGGTATTGAGTATTGGATATTTGGGTATGGGCTATTGGGTATTTGGGTATGGGGTATTGGATATTTGGGTATGGGGTATTGGGTATTTGGGTATGGGGTATTGGGGTATTGGGGTATTGGGTATTTGGGTATGGGGTATTGGGGTATTGGGTATTTGGGTATGGGGTATTGGGGTATTGGGTATTTGGGTATGGGGTATTGGGGTATTGGGGTATTGGGTATTGAGTTTTGAGTATTGGATATTTGGGTATGGGGTATTGGGTATTGGGGTATTGGGTATTGGGTATTTGGGTATGGGGTATTGGGTATTGGGTATTGGGGTATTGGGGTATTGGGTATTTGGGTATGGGGTATTGGGTATTGGGTATTGGGGTATTGGGTATTTGGGTATGGGGTATTGGGTATTGGGGTATTGGGGTATTGGGTATTGGGTATTTGGGTATTGGGTATTGGGTATTGGGGTATTGGGTATTGGGGTACTGGGTATTGGGTATTGGGGTATGGGGTATTGGGTATTTGGGTATGGGGTATGGGGTATTTGCGTATTGGGGTATTGGGTATTTGGGTATTTGGGGCTGTGCTTTGGCAAAGTGGGTGGGGTTATATCCTTCCTGTTTGGCCCTGTCCGGGGGTGTCCTCGGATGGGGCCACAGTGTCTCCTGACCCCTCCTGTCTCAGCCTCCAGTATTTATGCTGCAGTAGTTTATGTGTCGGGGGGCTAGGGTCAGTTTGTTTATCTGGAGTACTTCTCCTGTCCTATTCGGTGTCCTGTGTAAATCTAAGTGTGCGTTCTCTAATTCTCTCCTTCTCTCTTTCTTTCTCTCTCTCGGAGGACCTGAGCCCTAGAACCATGCCCCAGGACTACCTGACATGATGACTCCTTGCTGTCCCCAGTCCACCTGGCCATGCTGCTGCTCCAGTTTCAACTGGCCTGGGCCCTAGGACCATGTCCCAGGACTACCTGACATGAGGACTCCTTGCTGTCCCCAGTCCACCTGGCCATGCTCCTGCTCCAGTTTCAACTGTTCTGCCTTACTATTATTCAACCATGCTGGTCATTTATGAACATTTGAACATCTTGGCCACGTTCTGTTATAATCTCCACCTGGCACAGCCAGAAGAGGACTGGCCACCCCACATATGCTCTCTCTAATTCTCTCTTTCTTTCTCTCTCTCGGAGGACCTGAGCCCTAGGACCGTGCCCCAGGACTACCTGACATGATGGCTCCTTGCTGTCCCCAGTCCATCTGACTGTGCTGCTGCTCCAGTTTCAACTGTTCTGCCTTATTATTATTTGACCATGCTGGTCATTTATGAACATTTGAACATCTTGGTCATGTTCTGTTATAATCTCTACCCGGCACAGCCAGAAGAGGACTGGCCACCCCACATAGCCCGGTTCCTCTCTAGGTTTCTTCCTAGGTTTTGGCCTTTCTAGGGAGTTTTTCCTAGCCACCGTGCTTTTACACCTGCATTGTTTGCTGTTTGGGGTTTTAGGCTGGGTTTCTGTACAGCACTTTGAGATATCAGCTGATGTACGAAGGGCTATATAAATAAATTTGATTTGATTTGATTTGATTTGATTTGATATTTGGGTATTGGGTACTGGGGTACTGGGTATTGGGGTATTGGGGTATTGGGGTATTGGGGTATTGGGTATGGGGTATTGGGTATTGGGTATTGGGGTATTGGGTATTGGGGTATGGGGTATTGGGGTATTGGGGTATTGGGTATGGGGTATTGGGTATGGGGTATGGGGTATTGGGTATGGGGTATTGGGGTATTGGGGTATTGGGGTATTGGGTATTGGGTATTGGGGTATTGGCGTATTGGGTATTGGGTATTGGGTATTTGGGTATGGGGTATGGGGTATTGGGGTATTGGGGTATTGGGGTATTGGGGTATTGGGTATTTGGGTATTTGGGTATGGGGTATTGGGTATTGGGTATTGGGGTATTGGGTATTTGGGGTACTGGGTATTGGGGTATTGGGTTATTGGGGTATTGGGTATTTGGGTATGGGGTATTGGGTATTTGGGTATTGGGGTATTGGGTATTTGGGTATGTGGTATTGGGAATTTGGTATGGGGTATTGGGTATTGGGGTATTGGGGTATTGGGGTATTGGGTATTGGGTATTGGGGTATGGGGGTATTGGGTATTGAGTATTGGATATTTGGGTATGGGGTATTGGGTATTTGGGTATGGGGTATTGGGTATTTGGGTATGGGGTATTGGGGTATTGGGTATTGAGTATTGGATATTTGGGTATGGGGTATTGGGTATTTGGGTATGGGGTATTTGGGTATGGGGTATTGGGGTATTGGGGTATTGGGGTATTGGGTATTGAGTATTGGATATTTGGGTATGGGGTATTGGGTATTTGGGTATGGGGTATTGGGTATTTGGGTATGGGGTATTGGGGTATTGGGGTATTGGGTATTGAGTATTGGATATTTGGGTATGGGGTATTGGGTATTTGGGTATGGGGTATTGGGTATTTGGGTATTGGGGTATTGGGGTATTGGGGTATTGGGTATTGAGTATTGGATATTTGGGTATGGGGTATTGGGTATTTGGGTATGGGGTATTGGGGTATTGGGGTATTGGGGTATTGGGGTATTGGGGTATTGAGTATTGAGTATTGGATATTTGGGTATGGGGTATTGGGTATTGAGTATTGAGTATTGGATATTTGGGTATGGGGTATTGGGTATTTGGGTATGGGGTATTGGGGTATTGGGGTATTGGGTATTGAGTATTGAGTATTGGATATTTGGGTATGAGGTATTGGGTATTGAGTATTGGATATTTGGGTATGAGGTATTGGGTATTGAGTATTGGATATTTGGGTATGGGCTATTGGGTATTTGGGTATGGGGTATTGGATATTTGGGTATGGGGTATTGGGTACTTGGGTATGGGGTATTGGGGTATTGGGGTATTGGGTATTTGGGTATGGGGTATTGGGGTATTGGGGTATTGGGTATTTGGGTATGGGGTATTGGGTATTTGGGTATGGGGTATTGGGGTATTGGGGTATTGGGTATTGAGTTTTGAGTATTGGATATTTGGGTATGGGGTATTGGGTATTGAGTATTGAGTATTGGATATTTGGGTATGGGGTATTGGGTATTTGGGTATGGGTTATTGGATATTTGGGTATGGGGTATTGGGGTATTGGGGTATTGGGTATTGAGTATTGAGTATTGAATATTTGGGTATGGGGTAACACAAACCAGCCTCCAGCGTAATGCATTATTGTACGTTGCTATTTACAGCGTGGCTTGAAATAACAAAACACTACGGTACTGTGCTTTGACCACAAACAGAACAAGACACCACATAACAATCAAACAACCATATAAAAACCTCTGGTTTCTCCTCCTAACAGAGCTTCCTCATTAAGGAAATGTTCTCCTTGTCTTGCCTTAAGAGTGTCCCCCCCCCCCCCCCACACACCATCGCTTTGAAGAAACTGGCCATTCTAGATGCTTATCGGCAGATTTATTAAAAAATTATAAACATGCTCCCAAAGACACTCCTTACTGCATTACAAGTAAAGTTGGAATAGAGTTCAAAGTGAATACTCTGTGTGTGTGAGAGAGAGAGACAGAGAGAGAGAGCGAGACAGAGACAGAGACAGAGACAGAGACAGAGACAGAGACAGAGAGAGAGAGAGAGAGAGAGAGAGAGAGAGAGAGAGAGAGAGAGAGAGAGAGAGAGAGTGAGACAGAGACAGAGACAGAGACAGAGACAGAGACAGAAACATAGATTTTTTATACAAAGGACAAAAAAATACTTGAAATTAGTTCCAAATGGCATCCATCCTATTTCCAATATAGTGCAGTACTTTAGTGCACTATGTAAAGAATAGGGTGCCAGCAGACAGGGTAGAACAGGACAGTCCCAGCAGAGAGGGAGATCCCTCCTGTCCTATGAAATAACTCCACACAGTCCGGCTGCAGACATGTCCTTGTTGTCCTCTGATCTTCCTACCACAAATGGCCAAGTCTGTAGACAGGGAGGGAGAGAGAAAGAGAGAGACAGAGACAGAGAGACAGAGAGACAGAGAGAGAGAGAGAGAGAGAGAGAGAGAGAGAGAGAGAGAGAGAGAGAGTTCGATTAAATAAATAGACAGGATATATTAGTAAATATTGTAACAACAAAAAAGACAGGAGGAATAGGAATCCTAATTGATTTACCATCGTGGTGCTATTATAGTATCTTAGCCTAGGTAATTCAGTCCCAAAGTAGACTCATCAATGGTCTGACTCTCACCACCCCATTCCGCAAAAAGCAATGGATGAAAGTATTTTCTTGTGTTTTCCTACACATTTTACACAGCACGTTTTTTCTACATGCAATAGAATGAGTAGGTCTGGATATAAGAGTTTAAGTAAAATATATATAATAAACATTTGTCTCTTTCATACCCAAGTTGACAAGGTCTGTGAACAGAACACAGACATTGTCTAATATTTAAGGCTTCCTACCAGGTTGACAGGGTGTACAAAGCTGCTCTCGAAGTGGTTGTCTTGCAGTAGCTGTCGGAGGTGTGATATGTAGCTAGATGCTAGTCGCAGCGTGTCCAGTTTGGACAGTTTGGTATCGGCCGGTACCCACGGCAGGCTGGTTTTCAGTCTGGAAAAGGCTTTGCTCAGCACCCTCATCCTCGCCCTCTCTCTGGCGTTTGCAGCGTTCCTTTGCATCTGTCGTCCATCCTTTTGTCGACCCCCTTTGAAAAGTTGTTTTCCTCCGGCGGTGGTGCTGTACGAGCGCTTGGTTCGGACTTCGTAACCGCCGTCAGTACCGACGAACGCGTCGTCTGAGTACTCGGTGGAAGTGTATCGTCTCTGTGTAACGTTCCGTTTGGTTTTGTAGCTTTCGAATGGTGCGTCAGTCCGTTCGTGACGCGTCTCAATGTCCTCTCCGTCGCTTGCTGAGCCGGTGGACATGTCTGTCTGTTTCACCTCTGCCTCTGTAGCAGGACAGAGGAGTCACCGGAGAGTTACAGGTGGGATAGACCTGATTAATCCAACTCTATTTTGATGCTATTTCTGTTCCATAGGTGGTTTTGAAATAGACGTTTCCACTTCTTCTGCTCCAGGAATGTGAAGCTCCTTCAACTCAAATTAAAAGGGAAAAAAGGATTTAAAAACGTCCTCAGTTGATCCATCTCATCCTCAGATGTCAAAATGACATTCTAGTTCAGGAGCGCTGCCATTGTTATCATGTAGTCTGACTGAGCCAGTAGATCGAAAGATTAGTTCAGAATGAAGTGTGTATTCTCTTAACCTCTCTTGAATAGCGAGTCAAGGCTTTGTAAAACTGAAACCTGACGGCACTCTCATCCGGCTAATTTAAGAGTCCTGGAATTGGCAGGGTGACAGTGTTTTCAGGAACATTTCCTCACTCCCCTCTC